>NC_133583.1:37078398-37230898 GCF_964106895.1 Numenius arquata
AAGATTTGCATTGTGTTCTCACCCACAAGCACAAAGCTACCATATTAACTTGTATGCTAAGCAATATATACTATTTTACATATCCAAAGCAACACTACCTAAATACAGGCCTAAAAAAAAAAAAAAAAAGAAAAAAAAAAAAGAAAATACCAAAATCAGTTTGGTCTCGTTGCATATAAAGCACTTCAAAACATGACTTGTTTGCAACTAGTGTTTATGCTGTTCTGGTACTTTCTGTCCTAGCAAGACTTTGTGTCTTGCTTCTGAAAGATGAATATTTCAAGATGTGCTGACAATTAAAACGTACTGGTCATGCTTAGATGAATAATTTCTAGTGTTAAAATACACAGGACCAGAACTCCAGTGGCAGAAGTACTCTAGTAGCATATGTCAGTATCAAGTTTCCCTGTTTATATTAACATATAAGGAGGAGTGTACATGGTGAGACACAAAGCAAACAATGCGCTTTTGCCAGATTATAAAACCACATTATATTTTTAAGACACAACATAAGCAATTCTGATTTGGCTCAACACACAGCCCAGTTACATTCCCAACCGGAATCCAGAAGAACTGCACACACAAAGGGTATATATTTACTTTACACAGATTGATTCTAAAGCCATGTTACAATACAACCATAAAGAGTACCTCTGCAATTGTCCTACACTGAATTAATTCCAGACTCCCTTTTACTGAAGTCATTCATGACAACATTAACTGGTGAGTGCACAGATCATTCTGCAATCCCAGGCCACAACTTACTAAAGTGATTACATACACGGCCAAATTTTTGTCCTGAACACTTATGTCTCTCTTTAGATGGGCTACTGAGAATTTTAAAACTTGGACAGTATATGAAGTATACTGTATGAAGTACAGCCACTGTTCACCAGTAAGCCAAAATTTCTAATGGGTACTCCTTCTGCAGAGAACGTCTTATAACAAGGTATCTTTATTTATACACAGAGTATTTCTTCAGTTTATGAGAGTCAAGCAATCACAGAAAGCATCATAAAGCAAAACACCCAGGTAGAAGAAGCCATACAGATGGGTTCTGTGAGAGCAAATGCTGCTACTGAGAAGTTTTCAGGGAAATGCAGAGAAAAGTAGTGTTTCAGAGCTGAGACACCTTCAGTGCCATGTCAGGAGAGTCAGGCAAGCCTACAGATTGAAGACAAGCAATTTAGGGCTGGAAACAAGGTATTTTTTCTCTTTCTAGAGCTTCAAAGCACTCTGCAGCTCCAGATCTTTCTCTGCTATTTAAAATGCACAAAGCACATCATATACAAGCAGACCACGTCCGTGTTCCCCAGCCACTTACAGTGCAAGTGCTTGGGCTTTGCCCGTCCTTGTGGATTTATTGGCTTTGAGAGCTCTGCTGTCCACAGCCAATACCAATTCACCTACCTTTCTGTTCCAACACTCATCCTATTTCACTTCCACTGAAACTTCTGGTAGTTTAATTTACTTGTTTGATCCGGTTTATCCTGTCCTTCATCACTTTCCCCGATAGTAGAAGCTGAAAGGATTTCTGGTTTCACTGTTGAAAACACAATGCAAATTCCCTTCAAGGACTGGGAGACCTGACAAGTATTCTCAATGACAAAGTAGTTGTAGCAAGATCTGTCACTGTCCAGCAACGTCACACAAAATTCTTTATTTAAAAAGAAGACAGTCACCCTCACTAGTTGCCAGAGAATTTAACATAAGCTTTAATTTATTATGTTTTTTTTATTGCCAGTGAAAAATGTTTTCAGCCAGACACTTTAAAGGTGGTTACCTTAAGCATTTTGATTTTTTTTTTGTCATGCAGTTCCATAGCACTGATTTCTAACATCAGAACTAAAATGCAAAAAAAAAAAACAAACCCCACATTCACTCTGTGAACCACAGCATATTATATTAAGACTCGGAAAGAGAATTCTCTTTTTAAATTGCTTACCTATTAACTACATGTGTTAGTTTGATCTGACTTTTCCCCCCTCCCAGATGACACTTGTATAAGCATTTTTAGACCAGACCTTGCAACAGGGCTCTGACCCCAAGTAAAAGCAGATGTAAGCATCTACTTATATTGCATGGGACACGCCCATCCCCAGAAACTAAAATGGGTTTAATTCAGATGCAGCAACTAAAATTCCAGATTGAAACTGCAAATGATTCTCAAAACCTTACCTAACTGCGTTTCCAGTGTCAGAAAGCTTTACCTGTCCTGGCACACAATCACTGTCATCACAGCTACCTGTAACATGACAGGCGAAAGTCATTAGTTTCAGCTAAAGAAGTAAGCAATTCATCTGCCACCTAAGGAACTGAAGTCCTTTTATATCTGGCAATATTCTTAGCAGGGAGAAGATATATAGAATATGAAAACCAGCAAAACTCTTTCCCAGACACAAAGTTTTTCAGAATTTCCCATGTTATGTCACGATATAATTAACTATTTTCATTTCTATGAATTACTGCATGATACCAATGTAGCATAACTGTGCTCTTTAGACAAAACTTTGTTTACACAAATTGAGAAGTTTAATCTATCTCTGAATGTCCAATGCCTTGAAGTGATCATGGGTGACAGGGATCTAGCTGTGAGTATTTGTGTTTTTCTTAAAAGCTAAGTTTTACTATGTGAACAGAAAACTGGAAGACACCAGTGAAGTTGTTAAACCCATTTCCTCAAAAAAAGGACGTGAATTTAATATAACCCTGACACAATTCCAACACTCTGAGAGTACCCTAGAAGCCCAAAAGCCATCAGGAAGATGGCAGGAGAGAATAATGGCATCCCTAGTTTTTTTTCAGTTTCCTGAACTGGCAACACATTTATTTTAACAAACCCAAAAAACTTGTCATTAATGCTCAGAGACGAAACAACAGCCTATGCTCTACACTGCATGGCATGAAAACCCCACCAGTTCCTCCTTACCAGAACTACAGGAGAAACATTTCCTGTCAGCTCCAGAAGCAGCCTCACCAGTACCCACAGGTGGCACCTGGCACTGCCAGGTGCCACCAGAAGCAGGAAGGATGCTTACCTCACATGCTGCTTTCAGCGGTGCTAGCTATTTGAAGTAAAACACAAACAAACAGCAAACACACACAGTTTAAGAGCCAAATATCCTCCAAAGGATAGGAAGAGGATGTGTGTATGATCAGCTCCTGCTAGCATGACTTAGTTACAATAACTGTTTCCCTCTTGTCACTGTAAAGGCAGTGGTTTCACTCCGTTATTTCAAACTCGTTACAGACCTCCAGGTAAGTTTACAATTGTCACACAACCCTTGTCTTTTACCTCTTTCTGATACTTTTCTTATTTTGCATTTAAGCAGAACATAAACACCCTCACTGTAACAGAAAACACTACTTTTACACTTGCTTTTTTATATTGCATCTTAACCCGAGGATATCAAAATTACCATCATCCTTCAATAATGCAACTCCATTCCTGGAAACAGCTGCCTTAAAACATTAAGCTTTCCTTTGCAACTTCTGAGAGAAATGATGTTGTGCCTCAAAATCAGCATCAGCACAGCTTCTCTGTGTCAAGCGCAACTTTCGCAACACAGTTAAATTCAACATTTAGCATCCACTATTTAAATACAAAGACAGATGACTTTTCCATTTAGCTTGTCCTATAAAACAGCAAAACAACTGTCTCCTCCCAAAAGCAAACATTTGACTCCATCTACACAATGACACCATAACTTTACAATATTTAGATGTGTTCTAAAACAGGTTCAACTGGTACAACAAATAAAATTCTTAATGTGAACAGCATCTAAAGTCAGATGAATAGGAGTTTCTTGTTCCCCATTAGAAGGTAAGCAGAAGAATTAATCATTCTTTGTGTCACTCTTTCCCATTCTGAGTTTATGGAAAAAAGCAATGGTAACCAAGGTATTTTGCCATAGCTGGTTTACAACGATTATGCCTCTATGATGATTAAAACTTGGCATTAACTAAGAAAGTTTGTAAATTTGTCCAAAAGCAAACACAGAAGCCCTAACTAATATGCTATTCTTCAGACACAAGCTTGTAATTTTAGCTAAATTTTAATCTACAGCTGAATACCCATTCAAACGTGTAAAGAAACCAGATCCAGATTCAAGCTCTAGGAAACGTAATCTAAGGGCGTCGTTCAAGCCTTATTTCTAATTAAGGATTTAATACTTGAATAGTACCTTCCAAACAAGGATTAAGAATTTTGCAAAGGAAGACAGTATGACTGTAAACTGCTGCCTTGGCTTTCCCAGCTCAGGAAACACAGATACCACACCCAAAATCTTGTCAGGCCTTTTTTCTCTCACTACTTCTGCTTTTTCTCTTCTCTTTTCCATATAAAGTTCAGTATTAAGTTTTAAACTTTTCTCCTAAACCAGAATCACAAATTATAAGAAGTCTTTGTACACCCAAATTATTCAGTTCTAAATGTAGACCTATAGTTCCAAGACACATGGAAAAACATCAAAGGCAAATACAAGGAGTCAATGTTTTCAGCATTTTAGTACTTCATCTGTCAGTCACGTAGAATCTTCCATCCTCCGTATGTGCCTGTAAATATCGTTTTTTTACTTGTATCTTGGAGTTATCACGTGTCAGCCCACCACAAAAAAAATACAAATTCTTAACACATCTGTTGCAAAGCAGTACTATGCTCAAATTGCTCTTACTTAAAAAATTATTTTAAGGAATAAAAATAGCACTTCACTGGGAAAACTTATTTTGGCTTCAGGGGTTTTTAAGTCCTTCATGAACAATTACGTAACTCCTCCCTTTGCAGCCCTGACCATGTTTTATTTTATTAACAAACAGAAGTACTTATCCCAACAGCTCTATGATGAGCACGTGCATCTACATGTATCTTCATCCTCAGATAATATCAACCGTAGCAAAGAAAAAGAATTAAAAAGACTATTTCGGTGAACCAGACAGGAAATCCTACACTTCAGCCTCTTCAAGTCAGTGCTAGAGAAAAGAGTGTCTTATGGCTTTGCAAAAAGCATTTTAAACCTTGAAAGTTTAACTAGTTTTCAAAGCTTTTTAAACAGATTTTAAATCTTCCATACATGAAAGACAAAACATTAAACTATATATGAAGAGAGCTAGCAGCATAACATATCTCCTTAAAGAACGATAAAGGTCTGTGTAAGATGGACTGTTCAGTGTGTGGGAGGGCAGAAGCATGCTGACATTAGCTTAGAAAAATATGCAAACTCTTAACACTTCTGAATGCAAGCAATTTAAAAGCCCACAAACTATCCCCCAGGCAGCCATCTCAAACAGTTAAGTACCAAAACGAAACTAAAATTAAATTTTAAAAAAGCACAGGAACATCAACTTTCATACTCATTGACTAAATTACACGATACGGGTCGCTGTTTTGGGCTTATATTTAGTTACATTAATACTAGTATGCTCATTCTACTCTTATCTTATACAAAATTATTTTTATAACAAGTTAATATTTTTATTACTTAACTCATCAAGCTTTTCCCTTTTAATTTCACTGCCCAAAACTGCTGAAAGTGGCATATGGCATTACATGAAAAAACAACACAGTCGGGCAAATGCCTGCAGGGGAATAATTCATCTCTACCAGCATTGATACCACAGCGCCTGCCCCCACATTACTACAGCTGGAATCTCTGGAGTAGAGCAGAGCCTGTTGCTCCTTCCAGGACTGTCCTCTGGCTGCCGGGGAGTAGGGTCGTCCCTCCCCACTGAGGTCTCTTCTCCCCAGTGAAGAATGCAGGGGAGATAGGAGAAAGGGGTTCCTTGACCTATTTCTCCAGCAGCTCTCCTCCTTCCCCCCCTACACACACATATCTGCACCCACCTCCAAATTACACATACATCCAAGAATCTCTGTAGGTTGGTGAAAAAAAAAAATAATCTGTAGGAAATGAGGCAATGAAAAGCAGAAACATTTTCCTCCACGTTTTTGCATCTGTGGAGAGAAGCTGAAAACTGGGATGACTAATCCTCCGTTGTTCAATCTCTGGGGAATGAAAGGAAAAGGTAAAAAGCATCCAAATGCCAATCTTTATCTTAGATGCAAAATCATAGTTGCCTTAATTGATTTTGTTGTTCATAATTCTCCAACACCCACACTTTGCTAGTGACAGTCCAAACACACAGACGACATTGTCCATAACCTGAGGAGCTTTCTAATTAAGTCAAAGAAATTTGAATATAATGAAAACATTCATTTAGATACAACTGGAGGGTTTAAAGTTATACAAAAGATTAGAATTTATGAAAGACTTGCAGGTACACTTGGTGTTCGTATACCAGAGAGCTCCAGCCAAACTCTGGCTTATGTTCCTTGGTTTTGCCAAAAAGGATTAAAGTGACACACGATCCCAGGCACTACCTGCTTTTGCCCTAAAAATATTTACATAATGCTCAACAAAGGACTGTGAAATAATCAATCAATAATCCTGTAGAGAAATTAGGCTAGATTAAATATCTTCTTCCAAGCTTTTTAGGTACCACCATTTGAAATATTTCAACAGGAAAAACAACAAACCATTATGGGGAAGTAGCACTAACCTAAGTAACAACATATGAGTTAATGAGTTGGGGCAGGGTGGGTGCTGAGTAATGAAACTTCAGGGGAGTATGGAAAGAAAGCCTTTACTTTTTGTATATAAAAACTGCATCTAAGACTACAGTCATGTAGTCTATGTTCTGAAACAGCATTGTACAAACTGAAAAAGCATCTTTAACTTTGTATCAGTGTAAAGTAAATTCTAATATGGTAACACAATTTTTGAGACTAAAAAGCTACAAATAAATATGAGATTTGCAAGAAAGCTTATCTAGTTCATAGCAACATATTGTTGCTCTTCATAGTCACCTGAAGAACACGGAGTGCTTTGAAAAGTTAGAGAAACCTAACTTTCTGTAGGCCAGTACTTACTCAGTATCCTTCCAGTTAAAACCAACAGTAAAAAAGGTTGGCAGTATATAAAGATTATATCAATCTGCAGGCTTCTTCACATATTACACTGATAGAATTATCTTTTTAATCAGGTTCAAGTGATGTTCTGCAAAAAGAAGTACAGCAGAGGAAAAGAGTTATCTGATCAGCACGTTACACCCACAGGCTCACACTCTGTGGTTAATAAACAGCTCTCTGCAGCAAAGGAGAAAAAAAAAGAAAAAAAAAAAAAAAAAGAAGAAGAAAAAATAGTGCTTGACCACAATCCTGAAAGCAGCTTTGGAAGACTCTTAGTCAAAACACTACCGAAGCTAGACAGGTCACCCATGGACAGAGATACCAACTGCATTAAAGTTTTTTTCAGAATTGGGACCTTCCTGGAACTACCTATCTTATTAGTACCTTACAGGCCACAATCAAACATCATAGAAAGAATTTTGCACTTCTGGACTAACTCCTGGACTTAATTCATATAGTTCTTAACTCCACCGATACACGATTAAACTGGTTTTCATGTCTTTTCCTTGAAAATCTAATGAAAAGATGACCCTTTAAAGAAAAATAATTTATAGATCATGCAACACTAAGATTTATTATCACTCTGGCACAGGTAAGATAAACTACAGGAGTTATTTGTGCAATTCAACAAAACCTATTAAACCTCTCTGAAAATGACGTATCTAGCCCTAAAGCTATAGGCGGTTTCCTAGCATTTAAAGAGGGAATAGAGACAAAGCAATCAAATTTCAAGCCATGTTCAAACAACTATTCTTTGCTTGAACAGAAAATGAACTGCTATTTCAAAGGGGTTTTCAGGTAAGACAGCCACGACTAAAGCAGTCCTAAACCCAAACCACCACATTCAGTGGTTAAATTTCCTGGATCTACCTGCACTTTTTGCTGCTCTTCATATGTGCTATAATCAAAGAAAATGAGGGTGCAGCAAGCAACACTCTCTTAACCACACAAACTGAAACCAATCTGAGTCATCTTCTTCTTGTGAAACTGTGGACAGAAATGCTGAAGACCTTATGTTCACAGAAGTTGTTGCACGTTGCCTTTCTACTGGTAGATGCTGTATTTCCATTGCCTTTTGTGTCCGGCCTCTGCAACCCAGTTTTAATAAAATCAGTATACGATGTAAAGTTTATAGAGTGAGTTAAATTAAGAACTGTATCTTTGCACATTTAACCAAAATCTAAAGCTCATACATATATGCGTGTATGCACATGCAGTATATGATTGTGTATGCATAGATAAATATATACCTTCACAAAGATTACACTAGCACTGTTATTTTGGACATGTCCTGTGGAAGAGTTTAGAAACATCAACTTCGCAGAAATTCAGTTTACTTTTCATGATGGAAGGACCTGGATAGAAAAAAGGGGGAAAAAAAAAAAACCTGCAGACTGCTTTGGTTAGCCAATTTCTAGGCTCAAGCATATCTTACAGCTTTCAAGAGACTTACAATTTACAAGAGATCTTACAACTTTCAAGAGACGAGAGAGTGCAAGGAGAAGAGTAAAGTTGCTGTAGGTGCAGCTGTCGCACAAGCTTGAACCAATTGCCTCATGTAAGACTATGCACGCAGGACAACTGTAACACTGCATTACTCCTGATACCTAGAAAGGGTGATTCAGCTCAAAGTGCAAAAAACTTGCATCGTTTTACTGTAAAGCTGAAGCACAATACTCGTCCTTAAAATAACACAATTTTGGTAATATTAATATCTGCTATCAAGTTGTCCTCTAAGTCCGTATGTGAAAATTTAGTACAGAAGGCAAGCTGATGGTGTTAAAATGGGCAAATATTTTTAGTATTTCTTTTGTTTGCTTGTTCATTAAGGAGTGATACAGGAAATAATTATGAAAATCTGCAACTGCCTAGGAGGCAATGTAAAACCTTTTGCTATGAGGTTCTACTGACACTGCAAGCCAAATTCAAAATTAATAATATTGGGCTGTTAGAAGTAGCTTAGCACCCATCTCCCAGTTGCTTAGCAAACTCTGGTGAACAGAAGTTAATCCATCTCAAAGTTTTGCCAGAATGGGGTTACGAATTTTCCCAAGAAAATGTTATCACACTGCCTAGTTACTATGTTTCAACATATCAAGTTGATCGATGCTGACCATCTTGACCATGCTGCAAAGGTCTGGAAGTTAAGACATGAGCTACAATCTGATTTTGGTCCTAAAACGTTTTTTTCTCCTCTTTGGAAAATATGCCTCAACTGTCTAATTAAATACAGCTGAAATGCAACTTTCAAGATGAAGTCTTAGGTGATACCAAAAGTATCATTTACTCTGAAAATTCAGTAAGCAATATATTCTAAATTGAGGGAACTCATACCCTGTTTTGTGCTAGAAGTAGGCATTAAGCCCCTCTAATAAATAGAAGATTATTTTTTTTAAACATAATCCGAGTGTAGAATAAACAAAGCTTGTTCAGCAACAGCAAAAAATGTCACAATTCATACTATTAGTTCTATGGAGTGCTCAATTACAAGAATATTTAGATAAAGAGTACCCTTTTCTTTCTCCTGTCCCAAAAATGAGAAAAGGGCTAGAAGTCCACTATTCTAACAATGCTGTTGTGCACTCCTGTAGTTTAAAACAGGGAGAAAGAGTAGCCCAAAAGGGTGATCTACTCAGTCAATTAAGAAATAAATATTCAAGTATGCAAGCTACTCTTAAATTGCAAAAGACAGGTATGCAGTGGGAAAACAAAATTTTGATCCAACTATAACTAAAGACATGCGAGCACAACTGAGCCTGTAACCAATTCAGGAGCTACCTATCATACATGAAGTGTTAAGTTTATACTAACCTACATGAAATCTCTTTGGTGTTTACATTGAGTAGAAGACAATGTTGGGAGTAATTAGTGGAATGATTTAAGAACAAATTTAATAAGACATATAAACCCTGCTGCATTTTGTGTATGTATGATCCTTCATAGCTGGAAGAGCCCTAGGACATTGTCAGAACTGAAAAACTAATATTCCTTGAGAGCTATGCTATAATTAAGAAGTCATCTAAAAATACTTTTCCAAAAGCATAAAAATTTTAACAAAAAAATTTTTCATCATGTCACACTGTTGCAGGCATATAGTGTCTTAATAAAAACATCATCTTATTAATAGCTACACATGCAGTAGGGCTACCTCAACTTCATATGTTAGAACGCTTACACGCTGACACAGGGAAATTAAAATGCAGGAGAACATACACTACAGCAAATCTTGAAAAGAAAAAGCTTAAAGATACATGGGTCACATTAAGGTCTTCCACTCTCCTAAGTTAGCTTCTCCTGCTGCTCACTCATGCAGGGAGATCATAATTTTGTGCCTGTGATATTTCCACGGCAACACTGGTGACAGTGATGTCACAAATTCAGCCCTGACATAGCTTCAGGATCAAGTACAAGGAGCAGATGGGATGCGAGGGAGAGAGCCCCCTATTTAAACACAAATCTCTTTCACAAGAAAGAAAGAGGCATGAGCAAAGAAACAGGTGAATGGATCACGTTTTCAAGTATGATATATTCAAAAGATTATCCTAGCATGAAAATCTATTTAAAGGCAAGACCTACAATACAGGGTAACTGTCAAATTTGTTAGGCCTTATAATAAACCAACCTTGAAAGCTCCCTGTTTAGCATGACAAGCCTTGTGCTCCATTTCTAAAGTGGTGGTGAAGACAATACACTTTTGTCCCTTGTGAATTTCCTTTAAATAACTTTAACATTCAGATATATTAATTTGATACATCACTGTGCTCATAATACCACTTGTAAATATGATGTCAAGCCCTCATTGGAATGAGTTTGTTAGCTGAATTAGATATAATATGAAAGAAATTAAAACAAATCCCAGATGGATCACCAAGTACAGCAGGATGGTAACTGGAATATTCAGCCAGCACCATTTGATTGGTAAAAGGGGACTGTACTTTTGTGTTGATCTACAGACTCACACAAGAATCAATACAACCTCCAGGCCAGCTGAAACCCCTCTAAATGCCTCACCAGGCTTACACTGCTGACTCCAACACTATGGGTATCAGAGCTCCTGTTTGCCTTTGGCCACCCCATGGATGAAGAGCAACTGAGCCCACGCCGGGTAGATGGGATGACAGCAAGAAGTGGAATAGAAAGGGTGCACCCACAATAGTCGCAAATAGAGTCTCCATGTTACCTAGGGTCACAGTTCAAGGAGATGCACAGATTTCTTAAAGATGCTACTCTCCACAGAGGACAACTGACAGCAAGAAGGGCCCACTGACGGAGGCAGGGGAAGTGACTATGACCAGAATTCAGGCGTAGGCAGTCATTCACAGACCTGCACGTAATGAGAAGTGGTTTCTTATGACAGTAGAGGTACGAAGACGCAAAACAAAAATCAGAAGTCAAAAGGGAGATGTAAGTAACTAAAAGGATATAAATCCATGTTCTGATCACAGAAGAAAAAAACCCACATTTTTCAAGATTTCAACATGAAGACCTGAAAGGATTATCAACAGTCTAGCTCTCAGGAGGGAAAGGAAGAAGGGAAATGGAATAAAATCTGCAGGTGGAAGCTAGGCCTAAACCCCAAGAATGACTGTCAGGTGCAGACAGAGACTAAATGCACAGCACAAGGAGGAATAAATCAGAAATCAAGTAGCTAAGCAGCGTTCGCAGACATCATCTATGAAATTACCAAGGTAAAAACTGCAAAAGGGAGAGAACAGAAAGTAAAGTGAGCCATGATACAAACCACAACAAAGACCAGAGAGGCAAGAAAGCCCATCTGATTTCCCAAACCATGACTGTACCAACAGCAAATCTAAAAAGCAGGCAATAAACTGAAGGACACCGGCTGGTCACAGAAAAAAGTGAAAATACCCAAGGACTGCACCAGGACCAAGACGTAATTCCACAACTGAATGAACAACCTTATGAAGAGGAGAAAAAAGAAAAGGGGGGAGGGTGAGCAGAGGAACTTGAGATATCAATAATGGATAATATATAATACAACAGAAAAGCCCGTTGGGACCATCAAGAAAAGACCTAAAGAACTACAATTGCTTAGCTTCAGCAAAAATGTTTTTTGTAAACATGGTAGGCACATACCCATGACAACAATAACAGAAATGTTGGCTGAAAATAAAAAAAAAACAAGTAGTTTGGGGCTATAAACTTCTGTAGGCTTCTAACCTGTTAGAGTAGTAAACTCTGAAAACAGTATCTATCAGCACAGCAGGATAAGAAATACACTCAATTTTAAGATGTAGTTTATTGTTTTTACAATTGTGATTAAGACACAGCTGTCCCAGACTAACATGATTAGAGCACAATCACAACAAGACTTCTTCTCTCCCTGTGTTTTTATAAGGCCGACAATCTTGGATGAGAACATGAACCAAGTTCCCCCAACGGACTTTCTAGAGGTCACTTTAATTTCAGCACTGGAAATCCCATCTTCTTTTTACCCAAGAAGAAAAAACCTCTCTCAGATAACTCTTGCACTACTGCATCTCTTTTACTATGTGTTTATAGAGACGTGAAACTGATGGGTAATATAAGCTCAAGTCAGCACTCATTGTTTGTATCGTGTATCAAACCAAAGCAGCTGCCAAACATGAGCTAGAAAGAAAGTCTCTTTCTGTTGTTCAGAAAAGAACTTACTTTCTCCCTATCACACTGATCCAAATTAACATTCCACTGACAGACAGAAGTCAATTGTTCTGCTAAAATGAAATCTTACATGAAATCAACATTTTAAGACTTAGGAACTGTAGAAGATACATTTCAAGTCCAAGGTTTACAAGTACTTCTCTCAGAACAAAAATATTTTTACAATAACCCAAATGAAAACATAACAACAAAACCGCACAACTACGAATTAAAACAGTAATAGATTTTAAAAGGCAACAAAATAACCACCGTCACTTTTTAATACAACCCCAGTTCAGCAGCAATTCAAAATATGACACTAGATCAGGTTGCAATCTACTTTTTTTCCACCTCTCATTTCTATAAATAAATATCAGTAGACAAGGTATATTACCTTCGTTTTCAGATGCTTGGCATTTTACTTTCAGTACCAAATCAAAGGTACGTTCTGGATTTTCCCTGGAAGAAGTAAACACAATTGATTAATTGGATATATGTTTCAGATAGTGTTTTTACTGTGTTATATCTTTTCCATTCTATTTGTACAGAATAACATTTAAATAAATAAAAATTTCATTACAATAAAATTAGAAATCTGATCAGTTCTAAGGAAGAACCAAAAAGTCACGTTTCTCTATACAGACTTAAAAAAAAATACGGAATATAAACAAGCTAAACTGTGTGATTTATTTCAGTGATACTGTCACCGACTTACACATCAAATAGCTTTTCAGTCACTCCATCATACTACACCTAACAGTTGGAAAAAAGTACTACTAAAATCCTTATCACTCCATCTGAAACATATTAACGGAGTCATGCCCAGCCTTTTATAAAGCTATGCTTTATTCCTACTTAATAGGAAGAGCTCATCATTAGACTTTCATTTTAATTCCACGAATTGAGCCACTACCCTTTAAATGCATATGATTACTACCACAAGGCTAAGAATCACTTTACTTCCTCTTTCACAAGGTATTGATCATTGACTTTGACTTTAAAGGCTGAATCAGTGAGTGAGAAAATTTTAATGCAATAACTAGGGATGGACGCCATCCCAAGCTAGCTAGGAAGATGGGAAGATAGAGCCTCCATATCTGCAGCAGCCATTATGGTCAGCACTGTGTGACGGCCAATGCCTCCTTCCCTGCCCCAGTAAATACACACCTGATAATAATGAACTGCATATGCTAACAGCAATTAACACTCAACCTGATCCCATACTAAATATTTATTAAAACAGTTCTAAATGCCATTACTATACCACCCACCTCTCTCTGCCTACCAAGCAAGCTGCTATTTATATTAAAAACAAGTGGTATAACCGCACCCATATCAATTATCTATTTAACCACATAAAAGGCTCACACTTGAACTCCCTTCTTGAGTAACACTCCCACTGAAGTCAGTTGGAGTTTTAGACAAATAAAAAAATCCAAGGCTTAGTTCCAGGTTTCTAGAATGCTTCAAATAAAGCATACAGCAAATTAACACACGGTTGTTTCTTTAAAGAAAAAGTTTTGAATTAAATCCAAAGGCTGAGCCGGGGAAAATTTCAGCTGTCACAAACTAATTGATTCAGTACGTGCTTTCAGTGACCTCAGCATCACCAGTAACTGAGATATGCAATTATAGTCTAATTCAGGTTATGCAGACATAACCCGCCCGTATCACAATCTTTCCTTGCATCATATTTTAAAGCATTTTGTTTGGAAAATCCTATATCTACTGATCCTGTGTGTAGGGGATCAAATTCTGCTCTGAGTTACAACAGCCTAAATCCAGGATATTGGAGATTTACTCTGGTATTAAAGTCCATCCATTGTTCCTCTGGCTGGCAAGCGGGTTCAGAATGAAACTGATAAGGCTTGGCTTTGTCAAACCACCTAGAAAACTGAATCACAAAAATTCTTCATTTAAAAGAAGTGACATCTCCCTATGACATTACTCTGGCTCGGGCACTGGGTTTGTACTCTCAGGCCATCTTCCCCTTCTATTTCTTCCTAAAACTCACACCACACAATGCCGGGTTTTTAATGCGAATCGGTTAAGTGTTACAAACACTGAATGAGGGCTTCTAACTTAACTCCTAGCTGTTACCCTCATGAAGAAAGCTCTTTGAAGTAACACTGCCTTCGGTCTTTCACTATACCACTCCAAATCTGTTTTTGCAGAAAAATGCTTCTAAGTTTACTCTTCACATCCCACTACGCTTAGAAGTGTCAAAAATGTGTCAAACTAATCTGAGAATTGTCAGACTGTCTCTCATTTCCTTTACAGCTACCTGGTTGCAGCCTTGCTTATTCATCGTATATTTACACAGAGATTTTTGTCAATTCCTGAAACACATATTTAACATCTTGTTGGTTTCCAATGTCAGCAAGGCCAGGTGGCCACTCCCAATGGGTAAGGCTGGATAGGAGTGCTTCCAAACACCTAAAAATCCCTTTGGCACCTGCCATACCATAATGGCAAAAAGAAGGTCTGTAATTACTGAAGAGATTAATGTCACAAACCCTGGCCCACCAGCTGCCGCAGGCGGGGTCACTGCAGGCAGCGCTGCTGCCCAGGCCTGAGGGAGGGCCGGTGACCCAGGCAGGGCGCCGGGCCCGCGGGCTGTGGCCGCCTCAAGGGCATCCTGCCACCATTTCTGGACCCTCTTTAACCGGCCACAAGCCGGCAGAGAGCAGGCACCGCTCTGGGCACCGACGTCCCTGACCCGGCGTGGCCGAGGGCTGCAGGATCTCCTTCCCCCCCCTCACCTCCGCCGCTGCGGGAGGGCGATGTCACGGCAGGCGCGCTGGGGCCGCCGCCGGGCCGGGAGGCGGCGATGGGCGGGAGAGCGGCCGCCGGCGCCGCAGCCGCCGCCTCCTCCCCCTGCTGCGGGCCGTGGGGCGCCGCGGGTCCCGCCTCGCCCCGGCCCGGCGAGGCGCTCGGCTCCCGGCCCCGCTGCCTCCCGCCCTCCCCGCTGTCACTCAGCGGCTGCGGCGCGCCCGGCCCCTCGCACGCTCCCGCCGGGTGGGCTCCCGCTCCCCCTCCTCCCCTCCCTCCCCTGCCTGGCGGGCCCGGCAGGCCGGGGCGGCTGCAAGGCCTACTCGCTGCCCGCCCGCCGCGGAGCTCAGCTCGGCCCACCGCGCCTGACAGCCCCGCCGCGGCCCCCCTCCGCCCTCACTCACTCACTTGAACCTGCTGTCCATGGTCACATCGCGGGCCCCCGGCGGCGGCTGCTCCAGCGCCCCCCAGGGAGAAGCGCCCCGCCCGGCAAGGGCGAGGGGGCAGCGCCGGCCCCTCTCCCTTCGGCGGCGGGGGCGGCTCAGCGCGGCGGCGGGCGGCGGCCCATGGCTGCTCCGCTCCCCCGGCTCGGGCCGCGACTGCAGCGGAGCGGCGGCACCGCCTCCTCCCCCCCGACTCTCAGTTCCTGTTGCAGCCGCTCCGGCACCTTCTGGGAACCAGGAAGCTCCGCGGCGGCCCGGGGAGCCGCCGGGGCCGGTGTCACCTGAGCCCGGCGGGGGAGGGCCCGGGGGCGAGCGGGAGGCGGCGGGGGCCCGCGGGACCTGCCCCCGGCAGAGGCGGCCTAACAGCCCCTGCCCGCCGCTGCAGGTGCGCCGGGCCCGGGCCGCCCCGCTGCGCCAGGCCGGGCCCGCGGCGGCTGCAGCCCCTTCCCGGGGGCCGGCCTGGGCCCGGGCCCCTCGTTGGTGGGGTGGGACAGCGCACAGGTACGGCAGCATTGGCGACCATCATGTTTTACCTCACGGGCACCTTCACCTGCTGCCAGATACGCTCCTTGGATGAGTCCGGCAAGCGTGTTTAACTTGCACATCTTAACATCCCTTCTGCAGTCTTCATGCACAGCAGGGAAGTGGAGCTTTCCGTACTAAAGGTCATAAATGTTAATTTAACCTGCGGTAATCTGTTTAGCTTTTATTTTTTATCGAGTGCTAAACAAACAGCCTCCCGAGCTGCTGAGGAGGTGGTGCGGCGGCGGAAGGCGCTGGAGTAAATGCGCCGTCCCGTAAACACACACGTAAAAAGCTTTATACCCTTGAGTGTTTCCAGTGAGTTTGGAAAGGGAATTAAAAATAACACCGTCCTTGAGAGGCTTCCAAGTCTCATTCATCCGAGAGGCGCTGAGCAGCCAAACTCCCACCTACACCAACTTTCCCTCACCAGTGTAGTATCATTGCCATGAAAAAACGCGTAGAGTAGATTCTGTGGTACTGGGCCAAAGAAAAAGCATCGTTCTTTTCACTCTTCCACCAGAAAGTAATCATCGTATCAACAGTTAAAAAGAAAAAAAAAAGCCAATTATATATAGGACACATAAAACAGCGTTAGTGCATTACTGAGGCTGAAAAACCAAATATTCAAGTGTCAGGAAATTACAAATACTAACTTTTCCAAAGCAATATCATTTTGGCTTCATTACACATCCTACACGCCTCACAGGATATAGATTAAATAATAATAAAACCTATAGATGTGCATCGAGAGTGACTGAACATTGTGGCAGAAATCTTAGCTTTGGGATTTTCTCGGGTTTGAAGTACTTGCTTCCTCAGCCTTCATTTTGCAATAATTCTTGGCTGTGTTTTAACAGCCAGTATTTGCAGCTCCCACTGAAGTAGATGAAATTGTTTGGGGGTTTGTATCCTTAACACATAACCACATATAGCTTGTGGGTTTTTTAGAAAAAAAATCATCAAATGTGTCTTTTTGTACACCACGAGAGGCCCTTGAAGCAGGCAGCTTGAGCTCACCCGCTGTTAAATTTAACTTCTCTGACAGGATGGGTCTGGACAAAAGGGCTGAGAGAGGGGGGAAGCGATGCCCACCCCTGCTCCTTCCGCGGCGATGGGCAGAGCAAGGCAGGGACGCTCCTGCCGCCCCCGGAGCTGCTCAGCAGCGGTGCCCGGGGCAGACGGCTGCATCCTGCACACAGGGATGTTGCAGAATCGAAAGAAAGGGCTTCAGCAGCAGCAGCAGCAAGTAAAGCTGGGTACATGAAAAAGTGCGCGTGGGGAGGGAGATGATCACAATCTTGTCTGTATGTCTGTCTCTCTCTACCTCCCTTCCGCCCTCCGTCTCTCCCCCCGTAGATACCATAAAGCACAAGAATTTGAAAGTCTTTGCTGCAAAAAATGGCCCATAACTTAGCAAGATTGAATTTGGATTGGATGATTACCCCAAATTTGAGACATTTTATTTGTGGAAAAACTCCATTTGAAGCATACCAGAAAGTGAAAAAAAAAAATTCTGCGTTTCAGGATTTCAGTAAATCTGCATTTTGGATTATATTAAATATTTTATAAGCCTGCTGTGAGTTTGTTTCTCTCTTCTCTTAAGCTGCTGATGCTTCCCACTTTTCTAGGCAGAAGAGTAGTCTGGCGGCCTGTCAGGCTGATCTACTATGTGATTCCAACCAGTCTCTTGGACTGGTGTCTGTCTTGGCAGGTCTGACCAGCAGATCCCTTGGAATTTATTGTAATTGGAGAAAAAATAGGTTAAGGTTTCTTTCCCAAAGTAAATACGTGCCTTGTCACTACTGTAAGTGGACTGAATGCCATGACTAAACCTCGGCTGCCGGGAAGAGCAGGAAGAGTAGAGAAAGTTCATGTTTAAAACAGAGGGCATACAAGAGGAAACCCTGTTGAGACGAAGCTCACATCTCTCAGAGCTATTATTTCAGTCCCTGTGAAAACTTAAGCAGACATCTATGCCCAGGTTACACTTAGTTCATGTTTTTACGAGTGTTTTGCCACCACAGCAGCTTTTAATGAAAGATGATGTTTTAGGAAAGGTGCTAGTGTTCAAAACCAGCTCTTGCTGCTGCCTTGTTTTCAGCCCTTCCCTGAGAAAGGGTTGCGGCAAAAGGAGAAACTGAAAGAAAAACCTAATAGATATGCAGAGAATAGATTACTTTGGTATGTTCTGAATCCGGGAAAGTCTAGTTTGCTTTTCTTTACTCTTTGGTTTTCCTTTCCAAATTAGAACCATGAAGCAAATGATATTTGGGCTTTTCCCCTGTTCTACTGGGTAATCTAGAAGACACAAAACATTTTTTCTTTATGCTTTGCATAACACAAAAATGGCTGAATTCTGCCTAAATTCTCTCAAAAAGGCTAGTGTAGGAACTGATATAAGAGATTTTCAGGGGGTGGGGGATGAACATTTATTTCATAGATATGAGCAACTAAAAAACAGGTATTTTAAAGATGAAGATTCCTACTCAGTCTTAATGGTGGTTTGCCAGCAGTGAATACTCATTAGTCACCTTTGTAGCACTGTAATAATGTAAAGGAGCCTTAAAACTCATATAGATATTTATAGATACTATTCAGCTCTTATGTGCTGTCAGTAAAAGAGGTCTCAATGTAAATTGAATTGGATCTACATGTCTTAATTGTCTCCCAAACTGATTAATGCTTTGCAGTAAGTGGTTGCATGAAAAATACCCTAAAGTCTACTTCATCTGAATCAGGTAACAAGAGGATGGAAGTGCCGTCAGGGCAGCTCCATCTCAAGGATCAACATAACAAAACGCATAGCATACTTTTTAGTTTACAACCAAATTCAATATGGAAACAACAGGAGATGTAGTTGAAAAACACCGAACAAAATTCAAAAACAAGCATCCACATCCTTTCTAATATGGAGCAATCTGCCATTCTCTGCCAAATCAAAACCATGTGGGTTTGGGTCTATAAAAGTGATGCAGAGCAGGGTTAGGATCTCAAAAAGGGATATGAGAAACAGACAAGAAATGGCCACACATCATGTCGCTTGGAAATGGTGGAGCCAGGGAGAGTAGTTCTGTGAGAATCCAATTACTTTTTTGAAGTTGAAACCATTATGCACATACATTTAGTGATTTTCTTTTGGCAGGGAGAAGGTAAAAGGGACAGAGAGAAAGGAAAAGCACAAAGTCCCTGAAAACAAGAAGTATTCTGTTAAGCATTTATCAAGGGGGAATTTGAATCCTCCCAATGCAAACTGCCCTGCACACGTGCTGGGAGCACAGGAAACAGAATTTACCCTGCAAACAAAGGCGGCCCTATGAAATAACAGGGAGTTTAGGGGTCACTGACCGAATCTGTCTCTGTACAGGCCTAAATCTCCCTCCCCAACTAACTCCAGCAAGGCTTTTTTTCTTTGCTGTGCAGTTCTGAGATAGAAGAGAGCTCTCATCATCCCCGTAAGCCAGAGCGCACATATTGTGAAATAAGGGATCTTAACTATTACAGAAGACCTCCTTGGCCAGGTACATTTCATTTAATAGTAAAACATACTACTAATAAAAGTAGTCTTCCTCTTAAATGCCTCTGAAACCCATAAAGGGATTTCCTTCAGAACATTGTTAGCAGAGTTTGCTGAAAAAGATGTTCTTCCCTGGGAACACCAACGGGTTTGTCAAAAAAGGGAAAATGGAAAAAAATGCAATTTCCCATTGTATGGTGATAGCAAAACATTTCTTGGAATGCTTTTGTATAATCAGCACTTTATACCTTGTACCAAGAGTTATTTCTTCATTTGCCACTGAGACTGTTTGTAGTGGGATCACTTTTAGCCCTTGTTCCTTCAAATAACTTACAGTTCGTTTATGTTATCTCAGCCACTATCAGTACATCTCCTAACAAAGTAATCGCCTTCTCAGAGCTCACAAACTCGGAAAGCATCTCTTAGAACAACATATTGACCTCCCTGAGAGCTTGCTGTTCACTTTAATGGGATTGGATGTTATTTTTTTTATTAACTTGTTTGAATCTTACACATACTCATCCCAAATTGTAAATGACTGACAACATAATCTCCCTATGCAAAGTTCTCCAAAGCCCCACATTCACAAATGTCAATTTCCCAGTTAAACTACTTAACCATAACACTATCACAAGACAATATTTAAAAGAGAAAATACTTTACTTTTAAGAAGCAACAGATACCTATATTAGGTCATTTCATAATTCAGCTTCTTTAAGGGTAGTCATTGATTTAAAATGGGTCTCTTTCAAGAAGCCTGTAAAGATTAATAACTAAATATATACAGTAAATACAGGTCTGCAAATATTCTACATATTTATTGACTGCTTGCATGATCCATCCAAACCTCTTTTTTTCATCTTACAATGTAATTCATTCAAAAAACCAAGGTAAAAAACTTAAATTTTCCTGCTTAAGAGCAGGTGAAGATTTAAGGAAAATATAAGAAAAAGTTACACCTTGAAAAGGTATAGACCTGGCTGGGCAGGACTTTGGTGTGAAAGTTATGCTATGCTATCATTAAAGTTTGGGGATACGACATTCCAGTAGCTGTCATTGTCCCTTCAGCCATGCTATGCGCAAAGGCTAATCTGCCCAAACAGGCATGCACAGGTAAACACACTCATTAATTAATCAGTGAACTCCTGGGGAGAGATCACTGCTTGGATAGCAATGAGGATTCCCAGGCTTTCTAATCAATGTGTCCTACCAACAAGACTGAGAAAACAGGTCTTCTTAATCAGGTCAGCTTTAATTGCTAGCTTAGCAAAGGGGCTGGGGAAACTTTTATGAATGTAAGTTCAGACGACAGAGTTTTAAGAGCGAAGACACTCAAAAGTAAATGTTTATAATATGGCTGTATTAGCGCAGCACTTGGTTTACTGGTAGTATTTGCAAATCCTCACAGTCTGATCTGTAATACCTTTTGTTAGTCAGATTTGCACCTCGATCTACAGAAGATGTGAAGTATGTGTCTAGTTAATATTTACAAGCCTTCTTAAGGTTTAACCAGACATTTGCTTTACCTATGCGGTCCTAATGTCTTATCAGTGGTTTGGATGTAAATTAATTTAGAAATTAAAGATAAATAATATTTCCATGCATAATAACCTCAATTTGTAGACAATTTAGAAAATTATTTGGGTGGATTTCTAATTTATTCAGACATGACAGCTGGCAGAATCTAACAGTAGAATAAACCACCTTTCAGCTCTGCTGCCCAAATCCAGCCTTCAGCTTGTGAATACAAAGTGCTTTCCAGTAGATGTTGATTATTCATAGGAGTGTTTGAAAACAAGTGGTGGTCTTTGCCCAGTTTCAGTTTAGATGCGAGTCAGACACCTTGCAACTGGCCTCCCTGTTAGGAAGTTCAAAGAAATGAAAGAGTGAAGAAAGAGACCATTCTCTTTTTTGCATACAAAAAAATCCCTCCAAGAAAGGCTTGAGAAACATTTATGGCAATACTAAGGGAGTACACCCAATTCTTTCCTACAGTTAGTGATTATTGTGGAGATTTTTTCAGCCCATCAGATAGTTTTCTTAAGGATGAATTTTTTAGTGAAGCAGCAGGGTCAGAAGGCATCTTTCAATATGCATGGTAGAAGGAAATCACTCATTCAAGTAATTTGCAAGTAAAAAATTCTTACCAGATTGAATGCTTTCTTGCTGAATAAATTCAGTTCTTCTGTTTAGGCAAGGATATACTCTCACACTTCTCAAACATATATTTTAAATGCTGTGGGTTGTAGGCTACCTGATGGATCTGATACTCATTAAAACTACGATCGAGAAAGAATTTTTTTTTTGCCATATTTGGAAATTATTTTTTTAAATTTCTATTCAAAGCAATAAGAAATTGATTTCTGCTATCAGCCATAAAAAAAAATTTCATACTGTTGCAATCTTCTGAGTATGGACTTCTTGAGGTGAGGCCAAACATACATAAAATTAGGAACTGCACTTTGTTAAAAGGAGGATGTGTTAAAAATATGTAAACTGTTTTGGAAATTGTCTGCTGTGTCTACCAAAAAACTTCCAAACCAGTAAATCAAGCAATACTAAATATTAAAAGAACAGTTTCCAGCTGTTTATTTGCCATGGATTAAGGCCCTCTCTATGCACTGGCATCATTATGAAAGAGTATATACTGACAGATGTTTTGTATGGAAATTAGTTACACAAAAAGCCTGTTTTCAGCTCTACAGACAGTATTTAATTTACAAATAGCCAATAGAGGTGGTAAATGTTTATATTCACTTGCATAAAAAGATTAAAAAGCACCGTATGGTTTCACCTATCAGAATATCCTGCAGAATATCCTTAACTCATGTTCTTATGTTGTGGATGACATAATGGGGAGCCCACAGTGCCAGCCTCTATTAGGCCAGAGATTTGTCCTTGTGTTTTGTTTTGGATACTTTGCTCGTAATTAGTTGCATCAGATAATTCAGCAATTCCAACCTTTCTTCTTAGGAAAAGGCAAATTTCCTCTAGTATAAAATTCATTTATTAATATTTTTTCTATAAAGGAAAACTTATATTGCTGTGTAATGTATGAATCCTAATGTAGGTATATAGCAAGCTTTTTGAAAAAGAATTCCTACTCTTCTATTGCTATAACAATTTATTATGCAATTAGATCACAGGTAAATCACTGAAATATCAAACATACGTTCTGCAGGTTTCCTCATTCAAAGGTCTTAGGACAACTGACCCAGTTATCTTTGTGCTAAATAAATCCAAACAGTTCAGACAGATGATTTTAGATCCCTATATGTGTTTGCCGTCCCTGACTCGCTACTGGATCAGATACTTAAAGCACTAAACTGACTGGGAGATTCTATGCACAAGAGATGTGAGCGTAATCTCCAGTAATTAACTAATACAGTAAACTGCCATAATTATTGGTATGCTTACTGAAGAAATTATTGAGTTTAATATCTGGCTAGAGTAAGATTGGAAGAAGGAAGTGACAGCTCAAGAAAAGCCAGACCAGTGGGCTATCCTTGGGACAATACAACCCTACTACAGCCATGCATTATACAGCTGATGACTTTAATTACCAGAGCCAGTCCAGCTGCCTACCCTAACCACTGGAGCTGTAGATCCCGTTTAAGAGCAGAAGAATGGTAAGACACTGTGCTATTTGGCATTTCAGAGAGTGTGCTTAAGAGAGTCCAGAAAGATGGCAACAGCTACCCTGTGCAGCCACCTCACCATTTTATTTCAGGACTTCACTCCTCACTGGTGTAAAAGGGAACACAGGGTACTCAGCAGTTCTCACATGTTGCTGCAAGTCCGCCACAGGATCAGGCCATTTTGTTCTGAGTTCCAGGCAAACACAAAAATTAAGTCATACTGATACTACTCATTTTGCACAGAATTCTCCCTCTGTTGCTTTTCTCAATAGTTCCATTAGAAAGTTGTATTGCTTTATACTCTGTTATATTATTAACAGATGTTGGAGCAGAATAATGCATACGTGTACTTGATACAAGTGCTACTCCATGTGCTGTCCTAGGACTTGCATTCTGACACTGCACCAAAGTGCCTTGCTGCCACATGAAATCACACAGGTGGGAAGGGACCTCCAGAGGTCACCTCGTACAGCCTCCTGCTCAGAGCAGGTCACAGTAGAGCAGGCTGTTTGGGGCCTCATGCAGGTTGGTTCTGAATAGCTCCAGGGGTGGAGGATACTGCAGCCTCCCTGGGCAACCTGCTCGCTCCAGTGATTGACCACCCTAGCAGTAAAAAATAAATTGCTCTATCAAGTCGGAATTTCTCATGTTCCAACTCATCTTCATTGCCTCTTGTCCTTCCACTGTGCACCTCTGAGCAGAGCCTGGCTCCGTTTTCTCTGCACACAACAGGAGGGTTTCCCTCTGAAGCCACCTCTCCTTAGGGCTGAACAAGCACAGTTGTTTCAGCCTCTTCTCCATCATCATGAGCTCCAACCACACAACATCTTGGCAGCCCTCCACTGGACTTGCTTCAATATGTCAGTGTCTTTCTTGTGATGGGGAGCCCAAAACTGGTCAGAGTAAACAAACAGAGGGACTAATGACTTCCCTTCAGCAGCTGGCTGTCCTTTTTGCTAATAGATCCTGGAGTACGGTCAGCTTTTTTTTGCTGCAAGGGCATGTTGCTGCCTCACGTTCAGCTCGTTGTCCACCAGGTCCCCCAGGTTTTGTTCTGCAATTCTGCTTTCCGGGCAGGGAATCCCCGGACTGTATTGTATCAGGGCCTTGACTGAACTCCCCCTTCCAGGATTTTAGTTGGTTCAGGAGTTTAGTTGACTGAGTTCAAGGTCAGCCTTTTTGCTGATCTGAGCTCTTTTTTGGGAATAAAGCTAGAGGCAACCTCAGCAAGGGCCTGCCTGCCTCTCCATCCCCTGGGAGCTGCTTTCAAGCTGAGGATTTTGCACTTGGCCTCTGCTTGAGGCACACTGCAGCTGTGCTGCAGCTGTGTCAGTGCCCAGTCTCCTACCGCCCTGATCCTGACCTGCTGGCTTGATTTTCTGGCTCGACCTTGAACCTGCCTCGTCAGAACAGACTTGCTGGGTGGTCACTGGATTGGGGCTGACGCTGGTCACTGTTTCCAGGCATAAGCACAAGAAGCTCTTCTTTTTGCCCCTCACATCCTTTGTTAATTTCAACTCAGCTGAGCTCTGGATTTTGCAGTTCCTTCTCTGCACACTCGAGCAGCGTCTCTGTATTCCTCCTGGCCAGCTGTCACTGCTTCCTCTTTTAGTGTGCTTCCTTTCTGCATCTGAGCTCGGTCAGGAGCGCCCTCTTCATCCATGCTGATATTCTGCTATGCTTGCTTCACTATCTGCATATTGCAATAGACTACTCTTATGCTCTAAGGAGGTTGTCCTTGAAGATTGATCTGCTCTCCTGGGTCCCTTTTCCCTCCAGGTCTGTCTTCCATGGGAACTTGCTAAGTCTCACTGTCATTGCATCCAAGGCTACCCTTGACCTTCACCTTTTTCAACCAGTTCTTCCTTGTTTGAGAGTAACACATTGAGCAGAGTATCTCCTCTAATCAGTTCGTTGATCACCTTCTTCAAGAAAATGTCTTTAATACACTCCAGAAACCTCCTGGGTTGGTCGTGCGTGGCCCTATTACCATTCTAGCAGGTATTGGGGTGTTTGAAGTTCTCTATGAATGCCAGGGCCTATGATAAAGAAGCACTCGAATACAATAGAACTAAACAATAATTCAACTTTGTGCATACAACACATTTAGACTCAAAATATCCCTGCAAACACATTATGCAACACCAAAGAAAAACCTAATCATGCACACTATAGTATGAGCAGGAAACACAGCCAGAGCTATGGTGCAACTGCAGTCGACAGGACAATGTAGACTGACACAATGAGACTGAGCCTCCAAGACAAGAGCTCAAGATGTCAAGTAAAAGAGCATCATCTTAAGTCCTGAATTTGGTGTTGACCCTGAAGAAGCAGGGATCACTACATCCTCATCACTACCATTTCTTGAAGCAGTTAATCTCTGCATGTTTCTATCCAAATACTGGCATTAGCAACACATGAGATCCAATGGACTTATTGAAATATAACCGTCTTGAAATCCTCATTTCCAAGGATGGGCTTCTTTATTTCTGTTGCAATCTCCTGAAAAACAAAGCAAAAATATTGTTCAAGGACCTTTTACACATTAGCATGTAATTGCACTATGTCATAGTCCAAGGGCATGTTCTTTCTATTCTCTCCTAAGTTTCTTTGATGCCAGCTGTTAAACATGGTAGTTTGTTTCCAGGCTTTTATGGCAAAGCATTACTGATGTGCGTTTCAAAAAGCGTTGTGAAAGCTGTTATCATTCAGCTCTTCACAGTGTGCTCCTCTCATCTGGTATTGATTATTAACATTCAATTTTTATATGTTAATCGGGGCTGGCCCTGTTCCACAGAGTACAAACCAGTCAATCTGAAATTTGCCAAGTGAAAATATTTTTTAGAGCTTAATAAATATTCCTGGTACCAGCATTTACAGTTAACATAAGTATATCTATTACTGACACAAGCAATTGCAATCATTTGTTCCACTTTTCCTACTAAATTACAAAATATTTTGCACAACATTTTTTTCCTCAAATAATATATAGTAAACTTGGCAAATGGGAAGACACAGGGAATAGTTTTACAAAACAATATGTCATTTTTCTTTTTCACAGAACATATGTCAGCCACTAGCAGACTCAGGAGATCTAATCCATATGAGAGTTCCTCAAATGTGTTACAAAATACGGGCAGAATCTTGCAAAAGAAGTGTCTTTCTTCAATTTATAAGCTTGGGATGACAATTAGGTCTAATCCATCATTCAATACAGTTAATTAAAAAAAAAAAAAAAGAAATAATTCCTTTATCTGTTTTCCACAATAAAACTATAGGGTATATTCAGGCACTAGTTAAGTGAATAAAACCTGTTTTGAACTGTAGAACCTCTTTAATAATTTCCTAGTTTAGCCTGGAGACATGGCATACTGTGATTCTGATGTGATGCAACTTATTTTTAGTTTTGTAATCTACAGAGTGCATTAAAATCATGTACAGTACAAAGTGTGCTATCAATCTACTCACATCATAGAAGTTGTTTTTATAACAGACACAGTAAGAGGTGCTTGAAATAGTCTAACTGCAGTGCCTATGAACTTACCCAAATGCTTGCGATTCCCTCTGCTGTTTTCACAAGACTGCCTCTGTTAAATGTTATCAAGTGAAAAATTTAGATTTCTTGTCATGTGATCATCAACTTGTAACAGCAGTAACCCAGAGAAATAATTTGATAAAGTAATAACATGTTATGCTTTACTGTAAGATGATTTCTGGTCTGCTGAGGAAGTCACGCAGTATTTTCAACAAATCTGGGCATTATCTGCAGAATGAGTCCTCTTTGATTACACAGTTATACAGCAGAGGAACACAGTCATCCACTGCCAGTAAACAGAAAGATATTTATTTAACCTATTTTCTTTTGGGCCCATTTAGAAACAAAGACAGAAAGCTCTCTGCACTTCTCAAACCAAATATTTGCAGGCTTTCACTCCCTGCAACAGAAGAATCAGTGCAAACTACATTTAATGTACACAACAAATCAGCATCCCTCCAGTCCATCTGCTGTATTCCACTACACATGAGATATGTGTAACTCGAAATAACCACTGAAGTATGGCAGTGCTGGGCTCTGCTACTATAGCTACTCTTTTCCTAAACTCATCCTGCAGTTATCATAAGCAGCCATACTGAAACCAAGTGAATTAACTAGGGACAAGCAAGGGTATTCAGGAAATTCCCTCCCTTATTACCTAGTGATCATGTTCACAGTTAAGCATCTAAGAGAAAGCATTTGCAGAACCAGCCCATGGAAATATCTGCCAGCAGAGAATCTTTTTCTTGATACCGTAAACCCAAAATCTACAATCTCCTCATGGCTTTGGAAAAAGCTGTATTTAAAACATGTGTCCTGCAGCTGTACTGCAAAGCAAATAGGATCCTAAACAACTGGGACAAGCGCTGGTTGACCTGCAACCTGCAAGGGAATTTTCTCTGTGCTGCCTCGCTTCCTTTGTTGTTCATTTGCTGTCTTCTTTGTCTAACAGAGGAGATTTACCTCTGCATAAACATCATGGAGCTAACAGGTGATTGGGAAAAAGATGAAGGGTCCTAAAGGATAGGTACTGGTGGTGGAAAATTTCTCAAAGCTCTCTGACAAAAAAAGTTGCACTTTCTTTTTTCCATATGAAACAATATGCTTTTATATGGCAAGAAGCAACAATGGTATATACACAGAAGTAGAAAAATATCTTTGATGCATTATGATTAATTTTTACCTTAAAAATGGTTTTCTCTGTCCTTAGCATTCCTTTAGATTTTATTGCCTATTCATTTGTATCTATGAAATACTTACAAGTTGTAAGTGTTCTTTCTGTCTCTAATGGTGATAAATTCTCCTGAGAATGTTAATTAACGTTTTGTTTCAAAGAACATTTTCTTGATGTTCTCTGCAATCTTTTTTTGGGTAAAAAGTTTATATTACTAAACCTTCTGTGCAACCTTCATGTTTAAAGAAGGAATCTTGATCTGACTACATTCAGTTCAACCTTGCCCATTTTGATATTTTCCCAAATATTGTCAAAATCATTTTCCCTGGCATGCTTTTTTCTTCTACATTCCTATGTTGTCAAATTCTTTCTTTTTGCAAGTAGCTCCTTATCTTCAATTTCCAGCACTCTGTGCAGTTCTGCTGCCACTTACTTATCAGTTCCATCTTCTGTGCTCCTGCCATCAGCTCTCTCCATGTTGGACTGAGGCAGAGATATCAGATCAAGCCTCAAGCACTGGGATAAAGTTGTGTTTTCCCATTAAAAAAAAAAAAAAAAAAAAAAATCTTTCAGAATCTTCCATTCCCAAGCTTGTATATAAACTCAAATTTGAGAATAATTGATCTTGAAATGTCTGGCTGAACATAGAGCCTGCTGAAACAAGAGCAGGAGAGCTCCGTCCATCCACTCCCATAGTTTGTGTGAATCCATGTGGATCCATCAGGAGACTGATTCAGTGTGTCAGGGGTAGGAGGCTGAAGGAGACCTGAACATCCACCCAAACAGAAACAGAGGGTCCTCTGCTGTGTATGAGGGCATTTTCCGGGAAGAGAGAGGAGTGTGACGATGCTAAACCAAACAAGAGAGGAGAACACAAAGGTCTCTTTGTCAAGTTTCCAAGACACAGTTGCCTTCATCCTTTCTTGGTGTGCAGAATGTTTCCCCTGGCCTCCTAATGAAGCTGCCAAACACCCGCCCTCTTAATATTTCATGCATCATTTCACTGCGTAGACCTTTCTGTCCTCGGCATTCATCCCGTATCAGTTTTTATCCACTGTACCCTTACAGTCCCAGGGATTGAGTAACTTCAGTCATGAGGCCGCTGTTACAGAAAGGAGTGCTGCCTTTCCCAGTGAATCCAGGAAGTTTGTATACTGGGACTTCAAACTGTAAGAATGAATCTATGATCTTTTTCATCGTTGAAACTGATCAGATTCTGTCAGTGGGGAATCACAAGTTCACATCAGGGATCGTTGCTGGTTTGTTTTCCAAGTGTCAGTATTTAAAAAAAAAAACACCCAAAACTAAGAAGTCAACTGATAAGTTTAGCAACGCCTGCATCAGCTGTTTGTAACAGAATTATATAGAGTTATCCAAACCAAAACGTTTTACACAGTTACACCATTTCTGTCTATTACACCTTCAGGCACAGAAGAGTGCTCCTTTGTGCAACAGCAGGAAGCTCATTTTGTGCTCATTCAGATGCACTTTGTTACCAAATGAGTCACTGTGGTCTTCGTTTATCTCCCAATGCAAGTTTGTTTGTTTCATAGTTTTCAGTTTGCATACATGAACATTTTTTAACGTCCATTTGTAAAGTTCAATATTACACTGATAACCTGTTTCCATTTTTCAGAACAGCCTCAAGTTTTTTTTTTAAAATCTACTCAAATCCAAAATAACAGACTGTGCTTAAAGGCAGGGAATAGACATGTTGAAGGAGACAGGTTATGCCCCAGACCATTAACATCAACCCATCTTCACAAAAGTCAGGTAACGTATGCCAGCTGATGTTTTGGCTTTGCAATTTAAGCTTCCAATAAGAAATTATGAAAACAATACTGAGAGCAATCTAGAGAGTTATAAAAAAGCTTTGGAATTATTATTTTAAGATTTCATTTCTACATTTTTGTATAAAACCCAACTGTTTACTAAGCGGGTCAAAGCATGTGTCTATTCGGGAGCCATCACAGTATTGTTGAAGAATTTGGCAAAATTCTCAGATCTACTCTCGTTTATAGTACTTACTGCCAGCAAGCTCTGTCATTTTCCAAGAAACGTGTATTTCTTGGTCTCATTGTCCCAGCTGGTTTATTGATTTCATGGTTCTCCTTTCCAAATCGCTGTTCCAGCTCATTGATGATTCTATCCAGTGCTGGTTACACAAAATGTTGTTGAAAGTCATCTTTACTTTGAAAAGCCATGTGTTGACCAGTATTTTTAGTTGACAGATATACTTAGCCAGCATGACAATCTCCAAATTTTCTACTTCTGTGTTTTTTTTCCGCAGAAGGCAATGAGCTGTTTGCTGCAATAAACTCCTCTGGTTTGCCCATACTTATGGCCACAATCCATGCTCTAAATCACTGTCTACATTATTTTAACATAAATCCCCTTTCAAATACCCTTCTAATTCAATGGCATGCTGTAAATCAAATACACACTATTATAACTGCCTTGAGACTCTACTGGAGCTCTTCAAATATACTCTTTAAAAGCACTGACTTTATGGCAAGCTTCAGGGTAAATTTACAGCACGATACACAAAGGCTTAGTCACAGGATAAAATTCTACATGCAGAGAAGCTTAATAGCTTGGTCTTCTCAAACACGCAGGTGGTTCACTTTAGAAATATATATAGTCCCACTGAAGTTAATGGAATTATGTGTATGCTTAAGGTTAAGTATATGCATAAGAATTTTCAGAAATATTTCCAGTACTTCCATTTATCTAAATAGCTATACTTTTAAATCTTACCTTTAGCGACTGACTTAATTTTTTCTCTTCCAAAGTGCTTCATGTGCTTTTGGGGTGGCTGGAAGGTTCTTGTGTTTGGCAGAACTTGCTAAAAAGAATCTACTAGCTTAGATTAGCTCTAATTAGTCACACTTATTAAAAATGGACCTATGTGATAACAGTCAGACATAAACAGTCCACAAGGGCAAGTTTAGGGCCATCGCAGTTTGCTCTTACAGCTTAGGATGAGGAGGTACATTACAGGTTTGCAGAGCTTTATTAAGCTAAATGGAACATAGGCAAAGGCTATGCCACTGCCTTTCCCCTCCATCCCCCAAGAAAAAAAAAAAAAAAAGTAGAAAACTTCAAAATGATCTCCATCCTTCGCTCTTGCTCCCCACTGACAGAGAAGGCAACTTTTGCCAGGCAACCTCGGAGTGCTTCTTTCTCCACTTCATATGTATGCCTGAGGCTTTAAACCCTTTCTACCCAGCTGATTAGAAAGGATATCAAGCTGACAGCCATGATGATGAAGACCAGGGACAACATGAATAATAGTCCTCGTGGTTTGGTATAAACTAATATATCAGACATTTTCCAAGACATTTCTACCACTGCACAGCAGCTCTCCTTTTGACCTGCAGCTGGTTTCTGGGTACACGAGCACATGAACAAACCAGGACTAGTCCAGAACAACCATGACAAAGAACAAATGGTCTACACTTAAAACCCCAACTTTCTGATTATCTTGTCAGGAATAATAGGCTCCATAAGAGACAGAACATATTGAAAATGCTAAAAAAGTTCAATTGACTAATATTTGTGCAGCAGTTTTTCTGTACGATAATCCAGGAGAAAATGTCTCAATGTACTTGCCTTCCAAAGGAGTCCCAAAGGAGGAGTCCAGATTGCAATTCACGTCTAGATTGTCTGATTTATGAAGCTCCTCATCTGCTGAATTCAGCAGCCTACAGAGACTAATCCCAACATGCTACCTTTATGAGAAAGCTAAATATTATTTTCTATTTCCTGGTCAGAAAACTAAAAACTGGAAGATTAAACAATCCACTGCACAGCACTGAGCAAGATGTTGGCAACTATAGACCATGTCAATGCCATTTCTGCCCCAGTATTTGAGATCGCTGTCAAACACTATCATGAATGATTACTTATTTTGTCTGAAAAACAGCTCCTTCCAACTCAACAGAACTTAGGTAACAAACCATTCTTCTGCAGTCTCTTAGTTGTTTAATGGGCTTTTCCACAAGGTCAGTATTATAAAATAATTCTTTATCACAGATATATTTATTCATTTTAAGGCCGCCTCAGATTAATAGTGCCAGCTGGAGGCCTCATCTAACTACTTCACTTACATAGATGACCTCTTGCACATACATAAGCACTTTGCACTGAAACAATGCATTTGACTTACCCACATGAGCATATAAAGTCCTGGAATCATGGCAATTAGGCTTAACTGCTCAACAGATATTAAACATCCAAGTTATATATAAGTTTCTGAGTAGTTTAAAATGGATACCTACCTTTGCTATCATGTATATAATACAAGAAACTTGAACAGAAAAATTAAGAGATAAACTTGCTAACGTGTGACTGAACACAGATATTATACAGGTACTTAAAACCTAGGGAACATGTTACCCTAACCCCAAGCCAGGTACCTACAGCTGGTGTTTAAGAAAGAAAAATGTTGCAAGGTGGTAGGATTATTTAGGAATGATGTAATAAACTATAATAAAATAAGCAAGGCACATAGTTAAAAATAAAATTAAAAAAAAAAAATAATATGGAAGAAGCATGAGAAGAGAGGGTCTAGAGAGACCACCCCAATAACCTACTGTTGAAACCCACTCTCTTATTAAAAGCTGAATACTAACAGGAATTCTATAATAAGCAATTTTAATTTTGCTTATATGAACCAGTGTTTTCTACTAATGATTTGTCAAAGTTATTCCTGAACATGGCAGCTGACAGTTTTCTTTATGAAATAATTACTGAACCAACAAACAAGGCTATTTTAGACACGATGTTATAGAAGAGTTGCACATGCAAAATAAATTTGAATTGAGTAATCAGAAGTTGATTCCAGTATAGTTAAATGGAAAAAGAAACAAATGGTAGTCTAACACTATAATGATTTTTATTTTTTTTTCAAAAGGGCACACTTTAAGGAAGGGAAACTGAGTGAAGTAAACTTTCCTGAAGAAGTCAAGAATATGAACACTAAAGAGCCTTGGAATTTCCTTAAATGAAATGTGCTAAAACTATCTGGAACTGGTAAGTTGGGGAAAATTGTAGGGGAAGGACCTCAGAAGTAGCCAGATGATAACCATTTCCAAAAGAATTTTTGGAGTAAGCACAGAAGCTGATACAAACTTCTAAGGCCAACATAGAAGTAGGTAAAAAGTCTCACACCAGGAGAGGTATTTCTAGTAGAAAGAAGCAAGTGGGCCAATCCAGTTTAGCAAAACAAATGTGCAAGGGCAGATAGTTTCCCTACTGTCCTGGAAGTTGCTACTACTGAAAGTTATTACACTAAGTTGTAATATCAGCAGTGCAAACAAGTGGGTTAAAAAAAACCAAACCAAAACAAAACAAAAAAAACAAAAAAAACCCATTTCGTGGAGGTTTAAAGAGGAAATAAGGTTTCTTATCAGAAAAGTTTTGAAACAGTCTACTAATAGGGGCAGAGCTAGCAAAAACCTAACTAGTTTAACAGTAAATTATGGAAGGATAATGGCAGTGTAGCCACTTGGGTTAGGGCAGCAAACAGCGACTGAAAAGGTCATTCCAGACCTATAGCCTATGCTCCTATCTTTAGCCTATTGCTCTGTCCTATTCTAAATACCCTAATAAGTAAATGCAATTTCTTGTGCTTTACCAAATTGTACAATACATCTTCAGGGAAAACAATAACCAGGCTCTGTGCATGTTTTTCCTAGAGCCAGGGACTGGAGCCATGGCATTTGGATGAAAAAATCTTTATTCTTGCCCAGTTTTCTTCTGTGGAGCCAAAGTGTCTGATTCTGCTGGCATCCAGTTTCAGTTCTGATTTCAGTCCAGTGAACCTGGTAACTCTGGACTGTGATCTTTTACACTACAGAATTTCTCATCATCTTTGTAGCCAAGTTTATCGTCATCACTTCTCGCAATAAAGTAATGCTGCTGACTGTTTCTCACTCTGTTTTCTGGCCTTTCTATCCTGAAGTTCACAGAACTGACATGTAAACTGTTTTTCTCCTTTACTCCTTTCTTTCTCTGATTGTACAAATTTACTCTAAAAAATCACGTCATCTGTTTCAGTCATCTTCACTTTTGGCAACTAATGTTTCAATATCCATTTCCTGATCCTATTCCTAAACAATCATAAATAGAAAATGTGAATATAAATATGCCAGTATGAAGTCAATGCCAAATGATTCTTATGTCCCCAATGTCCTATATAATACCAATGTAATTAACATTTCAAATCCTGCAAAAGGTACTTGCATTTGCATTGTCACTGTGGGCTCCATGAAGCTGAAACTAGAGTATCTTCAGCTCTGCAGAACTCCAGCCCATCCAGCTGCACGAGCGCAGATTTAGATTTTGGGCTCAAAAAACTACAAACCACCACACATTTTCTAGATGGCATCAAAACGCAACGTAGGTGAGTAAATACAAACCTCATGTGGATAAGCCTGTCTTATCCCATGGTCTAACAGGAGAGCAAGCGATAAACTCTCCTCTGACCCTGGGAAAAGTGTTAGTTTGTAAGAGCACTGGGGTTTATAATGACTAGGACAGAGATACAGATTTCTGCATCATTTGATAACTACATGCTCTTAATCTTTCTCTTTAAGACTTGATCTACTGTCTTTTTAGAATTCCCCTGGCTGAGTCACCACTTCCTTTTGTTATTGGCCAGAGAAAGAAGGTTCCAGCATTTTCTCTCTCATCAGTTAACAGGATAAAAGGCACGTACCTAGCATATGTAGCTTGGCATTTCTCCAGGCCACCAGCAAACAGAAATTAAAAGTTTGCAGAAGAGTTTGCTGTTAATTCATATGGAGTCAAGGTATCAACAGCCTGATGGTTTAGTGGACATCTCTAGTTTATATGGTTAAAGGTCTGCACCACATTCAGCAGATTTTTCAACTGATTTTAAAGAGGCCCTGATCTCATCTCTCATCCTCAAGGATTTTTTTATTACACCAATGCATATATCACAATCCAGCACACTTATACACTGCTTCAGTAAGGACTTATATCTTGTTTTGGAAAAAGGATGATTTTGATGAGTCTTGGCATATTCTCCAAATAATCTTTTCCATTTAGGATAGAGGAAACTGAAACAAAGCTTTCAAAATCCTTTATGTTTGACAGTCTGGATCTGAAGTCAGGAAAAAGCTCAAAACATCGTGACTGTTTGCTCACCATCCATACCATATGTTATGTTTTTTCTAAGACCACAGAAAGGCAATAGGGAGGAAAGTTGCCCGTTCACCTTGTGCTGGCACTGGCATCCTGGCCAGGAAACACCCTCCTAAGGGACAGGGAAATGACACCTCTCCTAGCAGTAAATAAACATGCTCATCTGGAAGAAGCTTTAAAAAGTTTCCCGAGTTAGTTTTCTGCCAATTCAGTGCTCTGGACCAGCCCCACGGATGGTGAGGCAATTTCCAGAGCTGGCAGAGGAGGAGCAGGATCACCTCTGGCCAGAGGCCACTCCAGCAACTCCAACTCTGAGGTGAAGGAGAGTTTTCCAGAGGAGCTAGAAGTGACCATAATTCAGAACTGAAGGCTGAGTAAGGGGACAGTTAGGTGGAGATGTATTTATAAAACATTTAAATTACGATTTTTCTGATGCAGCCGTTGAACTCCTGTTTAAAGAGCATCTCATTTTGTGTTCTGCTAAAACAATCCTTTTAGCTGTTGAGTCCGTGTGGTGTGCTCACTTTGAGGAAGAGCTACAGTCAGTCTCATCTCAATGCTCAGATGTTTACTTTCATCACACAGACACCGAATTCGTTTCCCAAGCAGGGTGTGCAAGCACAGGGAAGCATCTGCTTTCAAGCAAGCAGGCATGCACTAAGGAGAGGGATCAGATACTGGCACAAACATCCCCTTTCAGAGCTATGCTGGGTCACTTCAGTCACCCCCAGGCCAGGCATTCCTTTCTGGAAGCATCAGCCCCTTGGTCAATGAAAAGGGCCGTTTGTTCCCAGTACCAGAGTGCTGCAGCAGCACAGTGCTGGCTGGTGCTTGAGGGAGGCACCGAGCAGATTCTCTGGATTGCTGCTTGGTGGCCTGGGCTCTGGGCATTGCTTGCTGCAGCTGCTGCTACACCGTTCTGTACGTATTCAATACACTTAATCTGTGCTTGCATCTATACCCCGCTGCCCAGCATATTAACTCTGAAATAGGATGAGAACTGAAATGAACAGAGAAGTAAAGTCAGAAAGGAAGGTAGTCCCATTTCCTCCATCACAGAAACCATCTCCAAATGTGAGTTTTTCCCCACTCACCAGAGCGGCTTCTCTTCAGAGTAAGCCAGAGGCAACCCTCGCGGCCAGGGCCACCACCACTGAGGATTCAAGCTCCCAGCACTTTCAAAAGCACTTTCAAAAAAATAACACAGCTCCAGCAGTTTCTCCCAAACATCTAGCTTTTGGGGAGAAAAACTTCTCATCCCCTCACTAATATCACTGTTACACAATCCCATCTTACAGCCCAGCACCAAGATCTTGTTTCTGGCCTTGGAGGTACTTTCGCTTGCTTCAGCATTACTTTACATATACTAAAACCAAACATGTGCTGATGCAACAAGCCGCCCACAGCATTGCTGTTCTGCATATGCACATTTACTTGCACCGAGACTCAAAATTAGTCTCCTGAGTCTAGATTAATTCACAAGGAAGAGTGCTTGTCACAGCTACCAGGGTGGATACAGTGCTCTTCCAGCATGGACCCATGCCAGGTTCAGTTCAATCCCCAGCTGCAGAGCAATCCATGCTTTCCAAATGAAGGAGGACAAGTTTAGCGGATAACATTGCAAAGCAGAAAATAACTCTATTTCATGCGAGGTTTTGAAGTTTCTCCATTTATTTTTGTTCCACTGCAGAAATGTCGCAGTCAGTTTCCTACATCCCAGATGACTGACCAAACCATTCAGGATCACAGAGCTACCCCGAGGGCAGTTTCTGGATTGTCACCGGGTACCAGAAAACTGTCATGTCAGGCTGTGTGTGACTTCAGATCTTTGGATCTTGAAAGTGAGTGTTAGACTAACCGCCCAATTCTGCCTCACTAAGGCTATCAATAATTGGTGTTCAATACCACTTAACTTGCATTATAAACATGACTGGTCCTATAAAGTGATTTTTAATTTGGCACTAAGCTGATTAGAGATTTTTCTAAAATACTATCTCCAAGTTGCTGATTTTAATAGGGATTTCCATATAAATTCTCTATTCAGACAAGTTTTGATAAGTTCACATTCAATTTTTTTTATCAGGGCCTGAGGTCGCCAACAGCCTGTGCAGCCATTTCCCACCACCACTAAGGGCTTGGCTGCCCCTGCTCAGAGCTGGCTGTGATATAGTGTAACTGCTCCATCTGGGATCAGACTTGCGTGGAAAAGCATTGTAAGAAACCCCACTCCTTCACTTGGGAAATGGTGGGTTTTTTAGAGTAAAAGTTTTCTGCTAAAAAGCCTTGTCATGAGAGTAACTATAAAAATGAAGTTCAGTTTCCAAAATTCTCATAGTCTGTCAAATATTAAAATTGTGTTTGAAGAGTCCCTGCAACTATTACTTTTTAATGGTACAATATTTAATAGAAATGCTTCAAGGTTGTTGCTATGGCGTATATCTAGATCACCTGCAGCTATAGGAATAAGCATCCTGTAATGTATAATGAATGCTGAGCCTCTACTTAGTTTTGCCCAGGGCTTGTTTTGCCTTAAAATATTGGCTTTTGTTTTGGGGTTGCTTGTTTCGGTAACATTTGTTGTGGTTTTGAAGGGCTTACCAATAGTCCGGGGAGAAATCTAGTGCTAGTGTTTTACAATTTATATAGTAAGTACTAAACTTTTTTGCATAGTTCATCTTCAACTCATCCAAGATCAGTTTTAGCAGGAAAAAAATCACTGTTGTTTATAACTTTATAGCTAGGACCACTAGTAGGCAGGATAATGGGGAGGTAGACTGATCTGCCCTTCCCCAGAGAAATTAAAAGGTTCCCTGTCCACTCCTAGCTCAGATGAGATGCTAACAAGAAGCAGGGAACCCCATACACTGTCAAGTCTCTATTTCAAAGGAAGCAGAGCCCTTGCATTTTTATGAATAGTGCTGAGAGCCAAAGGTATTGGATAAACATACATCATTTCCGTGCAGTTTTATGAATCATTCTGTAGCATGTATTAATCCCAGATGGTATGGGATTTTTTAAATGAACACTGGTGTCTGAACCTTATTTACTTCTCCTGACCAAAACTACCACAGCCCTATAATATCCACCTAGAAAGCATAGCTCCCTGTTCTCTCTCATCTCTTTAGGGATAGCCTTCCTCCACCTGACAATTTAAAGTTAGTTTAGATGCTTCAAAAAGCTTAAGAGCTCATCAGTTCCAGGCCTGCTGAACAGATTTTGTCAAGCTTTTAGATATTTGACAATACTAGGTTATTTTCATTGCACAGATGGAGAATGAAAGCACAGACAGGCATGCAGCGTTTGGTTTTTCAAGGCGCTTGGCTGCCTACACATACAGGTAATTGCTCAGCACTTCTAGAAAGCACAGAAACAGTGGTGTGGGTACTTTTGAAAGCACTCATTTCCTTGATCATCATCCTTGTGGGGAGATCATCTAGGCCAAGTTTTGGGTTTGGTTTTTTGTTGTTTTTGGTTTTGTTTTTTTTTTTTTTCTTTACAGCAGCAAATTTGCCCTACCTTTGATCATTCCTGGGATGAGTCTCCAGTTCAACTCCAGCTGCAACTCTTGAATTCCACTAGTTAAAATATTCCAAATCTTGAAATGTTCAATAATTTCAAAAAGTCATTAAAGTTCAGAGTTTATTGAAGAAAGTAAACATTTACAGAGGCTGCAAAGAATGAAATGCACCTTAGCTTCTTAATTCACTTTTTCCATCAGTGGCAATACTTCTGTGTGCACTTTAGTGCGGATTCAAGAAACTGATACATCCAACCACAGCACTATTGCCTCAGTCTAAAGTAAACCAGAGCCAGTTAATTCTGGATGACTAGCTGCTCTATGAAATCCCAGAGATCAATGACAGACAGAATGGCTTGTGAGAGTCGATGAGGACTAACACATGCTGTAAATAAGCATTAACATCCAAAATATAGGATCCTATTCACTAGTACTTTCTTTAAACATACAGGATCTACCAGCCAACATATCTTTAAAAAAAGTTTTAAATACAGTAGATAAAGTAGAGGTTCATCCCATGAATGATCCCACTGGAGTTTTCTCCACATTGCACGTAATGACAATGTTCAAACTTGCATTTTTAGAGCTTCATTTCTAAATTATCACACCCTAGATTTTGTGAGCTGTTTGCTGAACACTAGGAACAGCGTGCTGTACTGAGGAACCTGAAAGCTCTTTACAAAAACTGATTGGCCTCCATAAAGCTCCAATTCCTGGCATGCAGATAATTTTCAGAGACAAAGATTTTTTTAATTACGTTCCAAAGGCCATGCAATTCATCACTAGTCTAGGTTAGATTAGTGGCGTGGTTTAGTTACCTGCTCAAGCACAAGACCCTATTGCTGAAATAAAGGGCAAAAAGGGCACAAGAAAGCTATCTGAATTCTCCATTTTATTGTCCATGGCAGATTGTTGGATCAGAATAACATACATAGTAAAAATACTGAGATAATACAAAAAACTTACCTTTTTCCATTAGCTAGAAATGTATTCTAGCAAATACGTTTTTCATTCCTGCACAAATCAGACAAATTCTTCCATTACAAAATAAGAAAATATATTTTTGACATGTCTTTTGCCATTTAAAACGATCCTATTCTTATGGGATTCAAGCAACTGTCCCTTCAAGCATGCCAGGGGCATGTGAATGATAATGCAAACAGAAGCAAGGTCTGAAAAGACTCACATAAAAAAATTCTCTTGGATTTTTAAACTTTTAAAAGCATGAGCTTATAACTGCTACATGTATATAACTATTTGGTATTAAGCCTTCTTAAATGAAGAAAAAGCATCAAAACCATCTTTCCAATTGAGTTATTCTTCACTTTTTAGAAAAACTGTTTAGAGTATATAATAAATCATAAGATCAATTTTTTCTCCTACTGAATGAGATCCACATATGTATTCAGGGGTCATATAAAGGATCCACTATCCTCAAACTCTAAACCTATTCCAGGTACCATCTTGCCTTCTATAGATAGCTCTTCCAAATTTGTAAAACAAATCACAGTCTATTATCATTTTCCAAGACTTTCACTCACCCACAAGTGACTGGAGAAAAAAAAAAAAAATCAAGCCAAACAAAGAGCAAGAAGAGTCCATAGCATAGCGTAAAAAGTAACAATACTGCAGCAAGCAAGGTAGGAATAAATATTTACAGACAGGCTGCACCTAATCAATTGAAAATATTTAATATAAACGAATGCTTTCCAGCTGCCTAAACCCCAGTAATTCCTGCTAACTGGTTGCATGCATAATCCTTACAAGGAGCATTATAAGATATTTCTTTGGCACAGAATTATTTTAACATTCTTATAGTTCATACCCCATTTACAACCTAGTTTCTGGTCACTGTATGTACTACAAAAGATTTTTCCCTTCCTCTGAGTTGCAGGAAAAGGAGACTAGAGCTGCTGTGCATGAGCTCTGGATACATTTCAGATTGGGATATTTCTTTGACAGTAAAAGACATGATGAGAGCACAGACAACCCACAGTACTCCAATGAATTAACATCAGATGACTTTGCACAGTGGCTGTGACAAGCAATAATTTGAATCCAAACCATGTAGAAGGCCTAATTCTGTTCAGGCATAAATTGGAGCAACTCCACTGAAGCAAATCCAATTTACCACAGAGGTAGCACAGGATGTGCATGCTGCAGTTCTGGGCATTGCTGGTCACAGCAGAGGACCCCATGAAGGTATGGAAACGCATCTAGACACACAGGCTCTGTTCTCTGTAGAAAACCTGGAGCCATGTGAAAAAAAATCACCAACACCTTTATCACAGGAATAGTACTACCCACGGTGACAAATACCAATTCCAACCAAATCCTCCACAGCAGCAACTTCTCTCTGCAAGGACTGCAAGTTGCAGCTGTAACTAAAAATTGCCCTGACACCTCTCAGAGCTCCTGTTTTAGGATTGCTTCTCCAGCGTGTCAAAAAAGCTGCAACACTTCTCCTTGAAATCCTCCCTAGTGCCGCTACAGATGGATGTTCCCCTGCAGCGCATGGCACCTGTGCCAGGCCTGTGTCACAACAGCCCACTGCTCCATTTCCCACCTCTTCCCCAGCCTTCCCCTTCCTAAGCCAGCTCATGGCCAGGACTGATGGCAGGTTTGTATTTATTTCTTTTTGCTCCATGTTCCCAGCCTCATGGCACTCAGAGGTGAAGTCTGGGTGTATCAGCACCTCCACAAGCACACGAGGGAGAAAGGTCCTGTGCTCACAGTCTGATCAGCCAAGGTGCGGGGAGTTTGCATAAGGACCACAGTCCCCAACAGCAAATTTCTTCTGTCCTGAATTTCTTGCTCATTCCCTCTGGACACGAGGAGCTGAAGACGCATGCGTTAACTTACAGAATGCAACAGAATACATTTACATTTTGGCAAAAACTTGAAGGCAGTTTTATTGTCACCTACGTCTGCTGTGACTACAAAAAAAAAAGTAATTGCATGTATAATTTGCATATGTAAATTATTCCCCAGATTTCATTAATCTGTTCCTAAAAATGCTGCCAAGGAACTGGGAGGTCTGTTTAAGGATAGATTCAAGAGGATAAATTAATTGTTATTTAATAGAGCAATTCTTCCATGTTTATTTAACAGTCTTCCCCTTGCCACTGGTGCACCATTATCAGATTAAATAACATCTAATCAGGCTATCAGATTATTGTATTTTTGTATGAACCAACAAATGCTTAATGGGTTTTATTTTAGAAGCAAAAATATTCATATTACAGGAGATTAATGCTATGAAAAATATCTATATTAATATCTCTCAGCAATAAGGGATATGAATTAATGGATAGATGACCCAGTTACAAAAATGTGATGGTTTTAAAAAATTCAATATGATGTATTTTTAAACCTCACACTGTTAAGTCTTTGAATATACTTCAACAAAGAAGCCTTCTGTTATGCAAAAATGTTGTACATCCTGGCACAGAAACATGATTTTGATTTTAATTGAAAGAAATCTTGACACCCTCTCACCTAGGAAGCAGGCATATATTTAATAATGAAGCTAGCATTCAAAATCTTGATGGGCAATATCCTCTGCTGCCTGCCTGAGTTTTAATCCAGCAGTAAGCAAAGGCACTCTGGTTACGGCCAAAAAGCTAAACTGCTTTTGACCATCACAGCCAGTATTCCTTCAGTTTCCAGGCCACGCTGCTGAGCAGCTGGTGCTGTCACCAAAAGGAAGAGCTTAATGGGGGTAAAGAGGGTTAGCACTCACCACCACCTCAGCAGAGCACTCTGATCACTTCAGTGACAGCATCTTACAAAGAAGTCTTGGAGAAAAGAACATCATCTGGCTCCGAATCCTCACCCAATCTACAACTCTATATGCAGCATCTCTAGTTTCTGTATTGCATATCTGAGCAGTTCTATACTCTTTTTAAGAAATGAATTGAGCACAAATTTAGTATTTGGTTCATTCTGAGAACAAGAAAAATGCCCAAATTACATCCCCTAATGAATAGTATTTTCTTTTCTCTTATTCCACAAGTTCTTCTGCTTGCTCACCCAATTATTCCTTCCTTCTCCATCCAGGTCCTACCATGCAGCTTCGACGCCAGTCAACACTTATTTTCTTCATTCCATCTCCAATGACTCCGACACCATCAAGTAAAAGTGTGTTGAATAACTCTTCAGAGCAAGATGTATCAGACTAGATGCACTTAGCTCAAGTTGGACCTTGCAATATTATAGCAATAACGCCTCCATAAATGAAGTTGAGGCCATGTCAACTTCATAATTTATAATGCTATGTCTCATTCCAGGATGAAGAAATTTTGGGGAAGCTTGAAAGTAGACTGAGAAAAGAAAAATTGAAGGTTTTTTTTTATTAGTTCCCAATTTTTTGTCTCACCATGACATCACAGTGAGTCAGTAGCTCAGAGGTTTGTAAATACTGTCCTACCACATCTCTTTCGTTATTACTCAGCCAAGCCTTTCTAAAATATTTAAGTAATCATTCTCTATCTCTATTAAAACAACAGATGGAATTCCCAACCTTCAATTTTATGTCGGGATTCTGCAGCAATTTATTAACAGCTTGAACTCTGTTCTCTTGAGGGTTTAACCTGACGGTTGAACCCAATTACATTACAGTCCTTTGTTCATCAAGGGACATATGTAATATGATATTAAATATGAAACAACTCATGCCTGAATAATGTAGTCTTTGTGATACAAATTAATGGAGTATGGAAGCCCAAATTTCAAGCACACAAACCATTCTTAGTTCTGATCTTACACCACAAAAATTCAGGACTAATTTTACTGCTGTCAGCTGACTTACTAATGTAAAACTAGCATAAATTAGAGCTGAATCATGGTTTGTCGTGCTGCTATATTATCGTCAAGTCATTCTAAAGCCCTAGTCACACAGCTCACGAGCTGGGTTATGACTCCCAGAAATGAGTATACATTTAAATCAGCATACGCCTCCTCCATCTCATATCAGTCCCATCAACACAACCTAGGGGAACCCCTCCACACACACAGTACCCAGGCTACAATTTCATGCAGCTCAAGTAGAGTTTCAACATAGCATGGAAACCTCCCACACAGAGTGAGAAATCTTATACTTTGCTGTGGCAGCTGTATTTGCCATTGTATTTTAAAATCACTCCTTATGAGCCTACTTTGTCAGGTTAACATATTGCTTTTTGCATTCTGAATCTTCCCTTCCTATCCTATTTTTTCCTCCTCGCCCCACGATCCAAGCCTTGAATGTTCGTTATTGTGCTGCTTCCACAAATTACCCCTAGTCCTATGCTTCATGGATGGCATGCCATTCCTGAACTCATCTGTCAGGCTCAGTACCTGTGTTCCCAACACAATTCTACTGCCAAGCTAAAGATACATAAAAAGACAATTAAAAAGTTAGACCAATGAACAACTAATAACCAAGCAACCCTATATGCAGAAAACGTCACCTACTAAAGTGCCTTTGCTTATTTTGAGATAATTTACATTTTCATTCTAAGGCTCAATGTCCAGCTGAAACATTGCTGTTGAACAGTTCCATGGCAACAGAGGGGACCAAGTGCATTCGTTTTTATGTTAAGCTGTAATTACGGGAGCAAAGGATTGTATTTTGAAACATCCGGCACACTTAAATTAGCAGGCTGTCAGTATTCTTTGCACAGAATAGGAGGGACAAGATGGGTGGAATTGCATCTCCCTGAATGGCAGATCTCAAAAACCCACACCTAAAGCAGGAGAGAATCAGTCCATGGAGGAAAAATAAGCACTTAAAAAGCATAACTAACTTCATTGCAAGAGAGAAGTTTTAGAGATATTAACTGTACTTGAGTACAATAACTTGACTATAAACAGTAACTAGCAGCTTAGGTACATGTACCCACAGTGCAGGTGTCTAAATATATGGAATGAGTTATCCCATACATTGTACTTGAGGGGAACAAGCTTGAATGTAACCAGTTGCTCTGGTGCTTTAAAACTCCACTTGCCCTGGCCACAAAGTCCTGCTTAAAATTGTATTATTTAATAAACTCCTTACATAGTAAGTCCAGAGATGGCCGTGAAGATCAGACCTTTTGCTTTGCCAGATATCAGTCTACTAGAAGAATTGGATTTTTACTAGCAATTCAGATAAAACGCAATTTAAAGGCTGCAATTCTGTTTCTAACCCATGAAGTAGTTTTGCTGCCAGCTCCAAACTTTAAAACAAAGACTGGGTTTTGAAATAATTTCATCAGAGAGCAATAACACTTTCTTTATGGTTCATTTTATCATATGTAATTGCTAGTGTTAATCTACACAGAAGTATTCTAAATCCCAGGCCTAAAGAAATGCTAACCTAGTTCTCCAAGTTCTTGTTTCCTGGAGCCAAGTAGAAGTGAAGCACACAGCTGAGTTTTTGAAGGAATTCTAGGAAGTTCTTAATCATTACCTTGCATATGGAGGTGTCCTATTTCTTTTAACCTTTTATAAGCTAAGTTTGTTCTTTGTATCCTTTAGATTCTTAAAAACTGTCATATTTTCCGAGTACTTTCTGGTATTGATTTTAAATCCAGTCTAAACTCTCCATGACTGACTCCATTCCAAACCTTCGTATAGGAGGACTTCCAAGTGCCTCCATGTACCCCGCAGTTCCCTTTGCCTGGAAAGAGAAGGGATTGCTTAGGAAGGTTAGTTCCTTCCAGTCAAATTACTGGCATACACAACAAACAAGCAAACTAAAACCAAGGGTATTCTGTTTCTCCTGTCTTCATTCACCTCTAACACTCACTTATGTTGTGAGATTATCAACCTTTTTTCCCCCCTTCTACAAAGCATAAGCCCAACAGTTCTTTTTTCCCCCCTCACAAAAGATATTTCACCTCTGAAAACCAGTCGAGTTTTTCGTGCTTGGAATTCCTCATGCAATCTGAGTTGAACTGAGTCCAAGGCTGCTACTTTAATTATTCTGTTGTGCTTTCGGTATTTAAGCAATTGTGTTTTACTGCAGAAACAACTACAGTTCAAATGCACATGCAAAGATCTCTTTATAGGGTACCTATCAATCCACCATATGTTAAAGTAATAATAATTTAAGATTATTAAGAGAAACATTGGAAGCCCTGCCCCAAGGTCAGGGTGTGTAAGCCTCATTGTGAGCATGTCACTGCGGCACATTATGATACAGAAGCAATCACACCTAGTCTGCCACAAAATGAGTATGAAATTTAGATCTGAAATTAAAGTTTTGCTTTTGTGACAGAGCAAGTATTATACTGATGACTTCTTAAAGTGACCTTTCCATCTTGTTGCACCAAAGCCTGTCAAGCCCGTGCCCCCTCCAGCTCCCAGCAGGCTGGGTGACATACTGCTGTAGCATCTCCTTTCCGTCTCTGTGGAAGTCTGATGCTCCTTGCTCACTCACACAGAGCCCATCCCACCAGATAACAAGGCTGCACTCTATACTGGAGGTGACCTGCAGTTCACACAGGAACAAGTGAACTAGTTAAGAGCTTCCAGCTCTCAAAATGCTCACACATTTCAAGACTTCAGGGAACTGATTTTAGAAATGCTCTATTAAGCCTTTGCCCCATTCATTGCATAGCAGGAGCCAAAATCTCATCAAAAGTGAAGTCTGTCTCATCTCTGCCATACCTGCCTGTGGGGAGTGCTAGAGCCCTCATGGGACAGGAGGCCAGCAAGCTCAGGTCCTCAGTCTCCTGAACTGCATACACATCAGCCTTTTTTTTCTACTGGAATTATTTTCCCTTGTCATTATGAGCAGTGTAATACAGTAACACATTCCACAGTGTAACTGAGAATTTTTTTTTTTTTTAAATCATCAATATCTTTAGTTAGCAACGCATGAACCAGAGAACATCAAATAAGCCATCGTTCTACAAACATGGACTAGTCACAATATCAAGGAAGACAATGAAACAGCTGTGACTAAAAGAAGTTAGTCAATGAACTAATATTTATGACCATAATTACAATGCAGATCAAGCTTCCCACTTAAGAGTAGAATATATTTAGCCTTTGCAAAAGGACACAAATAAACACTTGTATAATCCAAGATTTCTATGAGTTAGATTCTAACATAATTAAGCCTTGTGCAGAGTCAAGATTATTACAAACTCAGCTTTAGCATGCTTTCTATTGGACTATCATCAAACGACGAAGTAAAAGTGGATATTGTTTTTTAAGTGCTCCAGGGATATTTTAAAAGCACATTATCTATATAGAAACAAAAATAAAAGACATGCCTCGCTATTCATGAATCAAAACATCAACCACACAACAGTGCTTAGCTACCAAACAGTAACCTGTAGGTGAAAAGTCAAGTGGATCTTCAAAATTTAATTCTTCTGTAACTTTTTTTTTTATCATGTAAAGGTGGCACTGTCATACAGCTGACAGGGTAGAACCCAGAAGACAGGGAAAGACACAACCCAAGTTCACATGTGAAATCTTTGAAATCTCAGACTGGAACCTCAGTGCCTTGACACGCTGCTGTGCTGTACCTGGTGTTGTCCTTCCTCACACAAGGTTACACTCAAACCCATTAAAGGCAATGAGGGTGATGCCTTTGAAGAGTTGAAATTGGGCCCTATAAGGGGAATTTTACAAAAGTCACACTAGGTAGTAGGTGCTTTGTTTTCAGTTGACTGGAAAAACAGAAATTAACAGCTATTATCTTCTTAATCCTTGTCAGTTTTTTCACTACAGCATAAGGAATAAAGTGACATTCTTATTTAATTGATTTTATTGCCTTTTTTTCTTTAATGAAAAAAGCAGAAAGGCCACAGATTTGTTATAAATGCAATACTGCTTCTTGGTAACAAATCAAACCAGATCTCAAACTTTTCCCTGGAGTCCAAGGTCTCTGTTAAATAGCTACCAATAGGCACAGGCAGTAGGAAAGGTAGGAAAAAGGTCAGAGATAGACTTTGTGCTTCTTGGGAAAAACATTCATTTTGCAGTTAAGGATTTCTTTCCTATTTTGTTGTTATACAATAGTATTGCTATACAAAAATATTAAAGGGTTTTTTTTCATATAAACAGCAAGAGAGCTCATGATGCAAACTACCCTGGAGCACTACCCCAAGGAAAGAAAAAAAGCATCTGTATCAAGCTGGCAGCATTCACATGAAATCCATACTCTACTGGCAAATATTGATCCCTCTGAGCGAGAACTAAGTGAATTTCACTGATCCAGTCAGGCAGGTGGCTTATCACCCTGTAGGCCATGAGGAGAGGGAAAAGAGCTCTCTAGAGACAAGGATCCAGAACACAGACTGCATAGGTTAAAAAGAAAGAACACTTGGCTAGCCAAGCTAAGAGCTTTTCTTTATATAATCTTTTATTTTCTTTTTTAAACTGTTCTGTAAAGCTCTTGCCAGACATTGGTAGAATTCAGGGAGGAGACAAATTTCAGATCCTAGACCCCACAAGTTACCTGCAAGAGCAAATGGGAAAGCATTAGCAGTACTACCACAGAAATAGTAAAAGGAATCTGTAGACCACAAACAGAGCTCTTGACACCAACACTAGGTCCCTGAAAAGCAGGGACAAATCTCCAGTTCTTCTTTGAGCTTGAGTAAATTAAAAATTAATAAGAGCTGTACTTTATTGCTTGTACCAGCAATAGACTACTAAAAATCTTAATTTGTTAATGCTTATAATAATCAATTTAGATCATATGAAGTTGAATGTTTACTGTGCTCTGCTAAGTCATGACAAACAAGCACTGAACAGAAACTGTGTTCAACAGCCTGCAGTACACATACAGGTGTTTGACTGGTGTTTGGCATAGGACTGAGTCAAGAGAACTGCAAGAAAGGCTCTGTGCTTGTTTTCCTAGTTTCTAAGGCTTCAAGAATGACATTTCCTTCTAAAAAGAGATAAGTAAAAAAAAAAATCTCAGTAGTTTCATCATCAAATATCTGACCATGATCACAAGGCAACCATTCTTAATTACTCATTATTTTAAAGCAGAGAAATATTAAAGGAAGGATTACTGAAAAGCAGATGTAGTCCTTAGCCTGGACGAGCAGCTGCATCCCCACATTGTGGCAGGAACAGCACGCCATACCTCCTTGGTGTGAGGCACAGCCCCCCACAGACCTCAGTACAGCTTTGTGCTAACCACAGTCAGCAGCAGCTCGTACATAAGAATTGGGCTGTTTCAAACATCATCCAAGCTATTTTTTTTCTTCCTAGTGCCAGCAGAGATTAAGAGCTTGAATAAAGGCATCAGAGTTATAGTAAGGGGAAGGCAATCTTGTAGGGGAGCTAAACCCCATTAAAAGAAAGCTAATTCCCTGCAATCAATTAGGATACTCACATGTTCAAAGTGGAAAATTGTCTACGGTGTTGAAGAAACATGCACAAACTGTGCTACTCCATCAAAACCTACCACTGGAGGCAGCAGCTGAGCAAAAGTTTTAGGTTTTTGCCCAGATTAAAGTACCAACCATAAGGACTTTTGTCTGGGTTTACCACCTTCTTTCATGTAAATCACCCGGCAGCTGCCAGGCAATTGTAGATTGACATTTTACCTGTTGCAGGAGAAGTCAGCTCCCAGGTCAATTGGTTATTTATGAAAATAAAATGCAGTTATACAACATTTTGCTCCTCAAATCCTTCCCTCCTTAAAGCTAGCCACTAATATACATACTCTACTCCTCCAACTAAAAAAAAACCCACCCAACAGAAATAAGGAAGGCCAGTAATCGTTAACATCCTTAATAGAGGAAATCTTGATGTAGTTCCTTTACGATAGTATTAGTTCCATTGCTTTCCTACTGAAAAAAAAACAAATCCCTGTCAGGTGTATTCAACAAATAATCTGCTTTCAAGGTCAGGAGCAGAGGTAGACCCAGTTTCTGGCAATACCTGGTGAGGCACTGCAAGGGGCCAGCAGCTCCCTGGGGAGTAAGGGGCCTCTCCTGGGCACAGCAGGTCAGAGTCTCACAGCCAGAGCCTATTCCACCACCCCAGCCAGGGAGCAGGGTGGGCTGGAGACTGTGGTCAGGCAGGACCGTGGTGATAGAGCAGGTCCAAGGTCACGCCAGGACATCAGCCAATCATTGTTTGGATCTTCAGGACCCACAACCAGGCAGGGGAACAGCAGTAGTGGCCCTTAAAGGCCACCACACCTACACACAGCCTTGGGCTGAGCTTAAGTAGAGCCCTGGGCCCCATGGGCAGGGTGTGGGTGGGGGCCACAGGTGAGGCTGTTCAGGCCATTAAGGCTTGTTGGTGCCCTCAGGGACTGGACAATTACTTCTACTCTGTCCAGCTGTCAAATGTATTTTATATTGCCTTATTCAGGTTCAGGAGAAAGATGTATATATGTCCCACGTATGCACACAGAGAATAAAACCCACTCGGTACCTTCTCCAGCACGTTCCTACTGTTGAAATTAGCTAATCCATCTGTATTTGCTCTTGTGGGAAATTCTTCACCATCTTGCTCAGTAAGCATCTTCATACAAATAATTGGGAATTTCTGCCATATTTGAGGTGGTTTGTATTATTGGTTTGCAATAAAAATAACATGGTAGAAATCCCTTTTTTTACTGGAGCTTCCACCAGTACCATCACCCCTTGAACTGTACTACTGATAAAAATATACTTTTCAGTGTCCACAGGGTACAACAGAAGAAAGGTAATAAAACATTCAGTCCAGAGGTGTGACAGCATACTCCGTCCCCCTACCTCACAGGGATCAAAGGGATCTGAGGACAAATATGTATGCAATCTCTGTAGGCACCAGCAGGGTGGCTTCAACCAACAGATTCTAGATTACATGGATTATGTCTCTAATATATGCACCACTAAATGGTCTATTCCACTTGCTACAAATCAGTCCTGACAGAATCCCCTTATATTACAAATAGAAGTGCATCATTCTTTATTTGTGGTGGTTTTGGCAGTGTTACGTTAATGGTTGGACTCGATGATCCCTTGGTCCCTTCCAACCTAGATGATTCTAGGTATTATGTGTATACTGGTTATATGCTGACTGCTACTTCAAGTCACAGATAAAGAGAACAAAAGGTTCAATGCTAGTTTGAAGTAGACTGAATTAGCTTAATTTTTATCTCAATTTTTGTATTAGTTCATTAGCTTAATTTATTTTGCTCTAGGAATGACTATGAAACCAATGAAGTGCTGTATCTTTTCATTACTGGAGCTAAAGCTACGTGATAAGTGTAAGTCTTCTACAAGTGCTCCCAAATATTTAATTTGTGTTTTCATTTACAGTCCTTAAAAAAATAGTCTTAGGAGCCCTTTGCATTCCTATGTTCTTTATGCAAGCAAAATTGTGATGCTAATGCTAGTCCTTGCAATGGACTCCCTTCATATGTGCTAGAGAAAAAGCAATGAATCATAGGGAAAAACATAGACTAAAGCAAATCAGCCCTTTCACATTAAATGCTACCATATACAGCATTTCAATTAGTTGATATTGATACTATAATTTTGTGTGTTGGTGATTGCATGTGCAATACATAACAGCAAATTACTGCAATCACCAACTGTTAACAGTTAAGTACCATAAATGTACAATAATTTAAATGACAAGGGAGAAACTTACATAACACAAGAAAAAATAAGGAAAGGGAAAAGGTGCAGCAGCAAGTGATCATGTATTTAATGGCAGTCTCCCCATTATGCTCTTTCCTTTTCTTGCTTGCTCGCTGTTACTGCTAAGGAGAATTTGACACTACAACAATTCCTCAGACCCCTGAGATCTCCCAGACACTGATGAGTGTTTCAGATTGCTCCCCTTTCCCGGTTTCCTTGACCTCAAAATGAGTTGTCGGCACTGGACAGTCTATCTTTCATGAAGAGATGTGAAGAAGATTTACGTCTATATAATTAGGCAATCTGAGATGATATTCAAGATCTGATTCTCATTTTTTCCTTAGACTGCCCTACACCATGAGAAAGCAAAGCAGCATTAGCAGGCATCAGGTTCTCATAATTGTGTAATTGCCTGTTTTTCCTCTGGCTAAGAGTGCAATGGTGAAGTGAGGAGCACCAAGAGAGGAAACCAGTCAGATAGTAGCAGAGATAATCAGTCTTAAACAAAGCTAAAGTATACATCAACTGTATGCTCATTAATTACTTTGTCGTTACTGTGCTCAGATGTCCCAATGGCACTATGCCATGTAGTAGTACACGTACCAACACAGCTTCATTACCAAAAGTAGATATGCTTCATTTAGCATTATAATGTGCTTTTTAATATATCAGCACATAGAAAGTGAAAGGCTATTTTCCTTTCTGGATTTAAAAATACATGTCATAGCTAATCTCACAGCTGACTGTATTATCTAGCGTAGACAGCTGAGAATGTGAGAAGGTTCACTGAAAAACATTTCACAAAAATTTCTTATTCTCTTCAAAGAAGGGTTAGTCCACACCAAAAAGCAGAGTCTATTAAAAGATGCTCAATAAGATACATTGCATATTCTCCAAATGTCTGTCACAGATGGCTTTCTGTCTGTAACTACGATTTGAAAAAATACAGATTTATGTTCCACAGAACACGGGAAAAAATACAGAAGGAAATTAGTGCCAGCCACTAGAAAGGAACAGGCTCCACTAAGTAAATTGCAAAGCTGTAGGAAGAGCTCCTATTACTCAGGGTTGAAACTCTCCTAACAGTCTAGAGGAGAGGGCTGAATGATGTGCAACTTGTCAACATGTCCTTATTTAGGGACTGCTGCATTGGAAGAGCTGCCAAATAAGGGGGAAGCAATGGGACCACAAGAAAAATGGGTAAAAATATTTAGTTCTATGGTTCACAAGTCGTGTGTAAGGAAGGCCCATAAACAAGCACAAATCAGAGCACAACACTGCACACCTAAGTGACTGCATAAACTGTACCATCAGCACTGAGAAAGCAGTGCTGGGCTGTCAGTTCGAAGATTTTACTAAACCTTTCCCAGGACTACATACTGCTTGAATGCCAGTTTTCTGGGTTGTGTAGAGATGTACCAAGTGGCAAAGCAAGAAGGTGAATTTCCACAAACATGCCCTAAAAGAGACTATGCAGAGGACACTCCTCTTGGAAGGCAACACTCATTCCCACTGCTCCCAAAATGTGGTGTAAAGATAACGTGTTCTGCAATACATCTAAGCTCAACATTTTTGTGTATATCAAAGCTTTGAAGATTTAATTCCCCACAGTCTCCTGAAAAATTCCCATGATCTGAGAGAACTAAATAGACTGCAGCAGAAATCATACTGTCTGACAACCTCCCAACATACAACAGCTAATATTACCTTCTGTATAGGCCCCTTTTCAATGCCCTAAACAATTTCTCACCATGCGCAGCCACACAAAGCTACTGGAAGATGCTGCCACATGAGAATAAATTTCAGCAACATCTTTCCACTGAAATCGAGTTCAGATTCTTATGGTGATGCTCCACCTTGAATTCAGTGGCTGAAATTGATTTCAAAATCCCTACTATCAAAGCACTGTCCTCTGCATGATTTTTACAAAGGGCCTCAATAGGACATTCTTCCTTCACTTGTTCAGGACCTCGTGTCTGTAACAAGCAAAGTCAGCACTGCTCAGTCGAAGCCTGCTATGTATCTCAAGAACCTAGTTACCAGTTATTCTCTGAGAATAAGCAATTTGCTTACCCCTGTAGACATTTCTGACAGTACAGGCCTTACCTGCCAGTCCCTTTTTACCCTCTCAAAAAGCAGAGGTTTGGTGGTTTGGAATAAATCAATAAAACTGGTTACTCATTTTTATTAAAAATGTTTTTTCATTGAAAAATGAGAATTTGTCAAACTGCTACTGAAGTTAAATCCTACAAGGATTACAGAACTGGAACCAACATCTGCAAAAGCGAGCCTAGTTTTATTGCATTCCATTAACTGAAATATATAACTCACCCACCTACAAAATAGGGTACTCAGCTGGGAAACCAACATATCTTCAGTTTTTGACATTTTATTATATACAGATTTTCTTATATTATTATTTGTTGTTGTTTTGGTCAGAACTGCTAAACTGCATAATCCACCAACTCAATCTGTAAGGACAAAATGAGTAGTTGTCATTCATCACTCCATCTACACTCCCTGTACCAGATGCCTTCTCAATCTTCTCTTCATCATCCAAACTCAGCTGCAATACCTATCCTGAATACCACTTTTTTTTTTTTTTTTCAAATAAATTCAAATAATATGGTATATAAGGTATAGATTTTAAGTAAGTTGATGGCCAATGTCTCTATGGCTGTTAAGAACGAGATGTATGCGCTGAAGGTAGCTGAAGGATTTTCACAGAATTGTTGTGGAGCTGCAGCATTGGTGAGCCAGGTCTCTTCTTCCATTGTGGTACGTCAGAATTTACGTCAGTGAGATCACTGAGTACTTAAACACAAAATCAGTGATAGCACAAGGGAACCTGCACATTCGTTTATAAATTAAAATGTCAGATGAACAAAGATTATATCATTGGTTTAGCTGCTGATTTCATTATTTTTCTACACATCAGTGATAAGGAAATAATATTTATATGAACTAGACGGATGAGTATAATTATGAACTAGGCTGATGATACATCAAACACATACAGCGAGTCCTAGGAAAGAAAGTAAGAAAGAAAGAAACTTCCAGATTAAGCACAACATTTGTACACTTTTTGGATCCGGCAAAGCACCATACAGAACATTACATGAATTTATAAATAAAATTAAATGTTTGAAACCAATTTGATGCAGTTACTGAATCCTAAAGAGAATTATTTAGAACTATTCACTGCTGCTGAACCATGTGCTTTTCACAAATTCATAGGTGGAGCCAGTATCTCACTAGCTGTAAAGCTGCCCTCTATCTCCCTTGTTTTCAGCTCCCTAGAACTATGCCACTTTTAATAAATTAACCTCCTATTTTCCAGGTTCCTCTTTGCTTTAGGGTAAATATGCAAAATTTTAGCCAAGAAAGATACAGCTTTTCTTTTAATAAGGCTATAAAAAAAAGTATTTTCTTGTGTTCACATTAGTACTTCCAACAACTTGAAGCAAGCTTGTCTCCCATGCTCTGGAGCAGTGACATATTTGGCAGGGAGGTAGTGTGTTAGGAGCTCTGTGTGTTGGGAATGTGACTTTTGCGAAATAAGTGAAAATGTATCCTAATTTGGCCAAGTCACAAGCTGTAACAAACCATGGCTTGCATCTACCCATATATCCTGCTATATCTGCTGAATGCATGCAGCTGAATTCTCTGACGATTGCATTTCAGTAGGAATGCTCAGATCCAGGATAAAGCACGACTTTATCTGCAATTTTTCTTCAGAACTGTTCTGGGATCTTCCCAGACTGTCTGGGTCTGGAACTGGTGATAAGAAGCCTTTTCTCTGGTGCTGTCTGCAGTTCCTGCTGGTCTTAGGGCTTGTGGGAGAGGAAAATGTCTGATTTACACACAGACCCAGCAAGGGTTTGACTTCAGTGGGAGAGAACAGAGGGAAGACTGGAACTGAGGCAGTGAACCAACACTCAGCATGGAGGAGGACATCTGATGAGCAGCTGTGTCCCCTGAGAACTGTCATGTTTGGGAATGCAAAAAAAAAAAAAAGAAAAAAAAGAGTAAAGAGGTGATCACTACCTTGGAACAGCCAACAGGAAAGGAACCAGAAAGGAAGCTGGGTCACCTTGAGGACACAACTTGAGAAAAAGGAAAAAAATCCATATGGGTAACTAGAAAAGTCTGAGCAAATAGTTTGGGGACAAGAGCTCGAGTGAAACAGCCCAGCAGCAAGGCTTCAATTCCACCAAGGCTCCTGAGCCTGAGCCTCTCAGTTCATGCTCTGGGCTTTTGGAGATACCTGGCTGTGGTGAAACTGATCCAGTGCTGTCAAGACCAAGGAACCTGGGGCACGAAAACCAGAAACGCTTCATCACAGGCACTGTGGTTGGAAATGGGACTGAGGCTGAAGGCTTGAGAAGGAGGTCTGAACAGTAAGAGCATGTCTCCTGAGAAACATCATGTGCAACCTGAGATTATGCTGAAAACCAGCATTAGACTCACCAAAGAAATAAGTTGAGGAGGTAGGTATAGGGAAAGAGAAGCTAGGTAAGTGTACAACTTAAAGTGGTATCAAAATACATAGGCACAAAGACACAAATTACAGTTGCAGTGACACTTATTTTTGGCATACCCCAACTGGGGAGTCGCTGTTAGCAGTGACTCCAGCAGATGCAGTGGAGCATCCCAGGGGAACATAGCTACGTTAGACCGCCCTATCCCCAAAAGCACCCCAATACCTCAACACAGACACCGGCCCTACGCAGAGGAGCAACGGGGACGGAGATGGCGGCGCGGCCGGGAAGTGCCGGCGGAGACAGAGCCACCGGCGCTTCCCGGCCGCGCCGCCACGGGAGCCCCAGGCAGCCGGCACGGCTCGGAGGAGGAGCGGCGGGAGCTGCAGGGATTTGGGGGGATTTCGGCGTATCGTCCGGCAGAGGAGAGGAGCGGGAGCTGCGCGGGGAGGAGGGCGTCGCCCAGCCGAACCCGCGGAAAGGAGGGAGCTGCAAAAAGCCCCTCGGCCTTAGAGTTTGGAAACAAAACTAGGAAGAACGGCGGGTCACGCGGGAGAGCCCAGAAAACTTTGCCCGGGGGCGCTGTCCCCGAGCCCCGGCTCCCTGCAGCCCGCTGACCTCCGTGACCAGACGTATCATTCGCAATTACGGAGTTCGATGTAAATACGTGAGCGCATGGTTTGCATTACGGAAGAAATGACCCGATAATCGCCCGGCCGCGGCGTGTAGATGTGATAAGTGACTCCGCGCCGCGCCCGGTGCCGCTCCCCGAGCCCCCGCGGCACCCGGCTCTCGGCATCCCCCGGGGTGTCCTGCGGCAGAGGGGGTGTCCCCCCCGCCGTCCCCGGCGTCCGGCTGCTGCCCCGCCGGAGCAGAGGGTGAGAGCAGGCGGGTATTGAAGCCATCTCCTGCTCCCCGGCGCCGTCGCTGCCCCCCTGCCGGAAGCAGGGGCTCGGTAGCCCCGGGCTCGCAATTGCGGGGCACCTTGTAGCGTGGAGGCTGGAGGGCTAAACGTTGCTTTTGATCAAGGAGCTCTGAAAAGCAGTAAAATACGTCAAATGCTGCCTGATAACTGCGTGAAATGTTTCACAAGTAAAACTCGAGGACCTGAAATTTGGAAAGGGAAGAGGAAATAGTGAAAAAAAAAGGGAAAACGTCCAAAGTGAAGGGAGCGCAAACGTTCCGTGCTCTCCCGCGAAGCCGCCGCTGCCGTGGCCAGCCCGCTCCTCCCGCAGCCGGCCAGCCCGGCCGGCCGCTCTCCTCCCTGCTCGGCCGCCGCCGGGGCTGACGGTCTGTTCCCGGCCGCCGCATCGAAAAGCTCAGGATACTTTAGACGTGTCTGGGCGTACCGTGTCTCTGAGGGAACGGGTGGGGAGTCGTGAAGCTGTGGCTGTGATAGAACGATAGCTGTAGGTACGCCGCATGCACTTCTGTAACATACCCCCTTCTATCTACTTGCTAAGTCTTTCTGAATTCTATATTATATTATATTATATATATTATAATATATATTATATTATATATTCTGACTATAGTTTCTTTATAAACGCACTTCATCGTGAATCACCTAGCAAGCCTGTTTCATTTAAGCAGTTATAAGAAGATAATATCAAACTCACTTGCAATAGGAAACCTCAAAGAGCTGAAGACTCCTAAGAGCTGAGGTTGGTTGGTTTTGCTTTAAGGCTGGCCAGCAGACCTCTGTGGATCCAGTCACCGGTTATTTAGTGCTCTCCGAAGTTCCCACTTGCAGAGAGGTAAATGCAGAGGCTCTGCATGCAGACATGTGAGTATGAAGCCTTGCCTTTTGGCATCAGCTTGTATGTTGTCTTCGTGACTTTGTAAAACCACTTACGCTGGGGTAGTAAGAGTTGGCAACCCATCCTATGTGTTTTACCGCGACTTTAAACGAGTCAAGGACGTTTTAAGGCCAGGGAAGGTCGTTGACGGATTTTCTTAAAATAAAACATTGCAGCGTTTCCCATCAGCATTATCTCTTGGAAATAGCATAAAAAGCACTGCACAGGAGTTATTTAATTGACTGTCGTTTTATAGAAGTTCTGTTCCCTTTGGCAAGTCCGTCATGTCTAGGAAGAGAACCAGCATGCCAGAAAGCCTGTTTCCAGCAATCTTGCCTTAAAAACCAAAACAACAACAACAAAACCCCCCAAGATGATAGGAGCAAGATGGGTTTTGTCTCCAAGGTAGTTCAGTTTTTCAGCACTGTGTTTAAAACTTTAGGAATTGTGTTTCGTAGTGGGATAGAGAAGTGACAAAAGATGTGGGATTCGGTGGAAGGCCGGGTGATTTTCATGAAGCATCGGAGAAATAGCAGTTTGTATTTTTTACATCCAAGAAACAGATCTCCCGTGGGAGCAAACGGCAAAAGTTTTGTTGCTTTCAGTGAAGGCAAGATCAAGGCCACAATAACCCACTGGCCAAGCTCTTGTTACTCCTCCAGTTGGTGCCTGAATCTTCACCTGAGTAGCATGTCAAGTGTGGTACATATGAGTATACCCACGGTGTATTTAATTTAAAGGTCACACTTTAAAGCGGTGGAAAGAGTGGGTGAAAGCGTGTGATAGACAGCTCGAATATGTACGGCTTGGTTCTGGGTCCGGTTTTAGCTTTTCCTTTTTAAAGTTCGTGTTGCTGTCTGAATGGCGGCAGAGACTTGCTTTTTTGATGAAATCCCCTTTGGTACTTCTCTAAGGAGACTTATCAGGAGGCAAGACTTTGGGGTAATAAAGTTTCAAATTATCAGGACCTATTTACAGGCAACACTGACATACTGGGATGATCTCGCCCTCCCTTCTGCTCCTGGTGTTGTGCTGTGCCCTTAGATGAGCTATTTTCGGAGCTCCGGTATGCAGAGCATTTTTGCAGTTACACACAAAATAAAAAAGTTTAAGAACAAAAGATTGTTCTGGACAGTCAAACTGGAATGAGTTGGAAGGATACATTTAGGAAGTGGTTTCTTGGACACTAATTAGGACCATTTGCTTGGGGTTGCCATTATTTTCCTTTTAGTCTGGCGGGCACAATAGATCAAATGATTTATATATCATTAACAATTCTTGTTAACCATAAGCAGGGTTGGGCTTTTCCATACTGATTACCGAGTAACGCAATAACGACTTGTTTTATTTCTTCTGCAGTGTCCATGTGAACGAGTTAACGTGAAAGACCAGTCCTAAAAGAAGCACTACTTTTTTTTTTTTTTTTTTTTTTTTTTTTTTTTTTTTAAGGTATGAGTATTAACGTCTTTCATTCTGCAAGAGCGGCTGCGAAACCGAAGCCCATCAGCTCTTTGTGGCTTCCACTGCTGGAATACTGGCATTTGCTGTACCTGATCCTGGCTCCCAGTGAATGCATTTTAATTGTAATAAAACACAAACTGAACCATATGTGCACGTGTGGTTTAGACTCCGCATTATTGATCCCCCTTTCCCTTTCTTTTGCGCTACAAGTAACGGGTTACAATCCCATAATACAATTGATTTCACCTTAAAGAAAGCGAGCACATGCAATCATTAAAGCCCCACGTTTTATTTAACGTTACTTTTGTAGGCACCTTGATGTCCAAGAATTGTTGATGGTTGCGGTACGCCCAGGAGTTTCGGCTGTTTGGAGGGAGGGAGGGACTATGCTGTGTTGTGTGTTGTGTTGTGTGTTGTGTTGTGGTGCTGTGAGCACCGCTGAAGGCGGGCGTTGCCTCTCACCGGCAGAGGCGGGTGCCCGGGGCGGCGGCACCGCTCCTGCCGCGTTCCCGGGGAAATCCGCCCTCTGGGGTGAGCCCATCCCCTTCGGCTGCTCCGGGCGATGCTCCGACGCCTTTGTACAATGAGCTCGGGGATGCCTGAGCACCAGCGCGGAGTCCGGCCCCGGCCCCAGAGCCCTCCCGAAGGGAGGCGGGGGAAGCCGCCGGGCCGGGCGGTTCCGCCGAGGGTCTCCGGCCGAGGCCGCCTGCCCCCCCGGCCCCGGGAGCTGATCCTGCCGCCGTGGGGCAGGGCCCGAGGAGGCTCCCTGACATACTCATTACCGGATTAAATCCCCGGCACCGAGATGGAGGATGGGAGAAAGAAAGGCTCAACAGAATCGCTTGGGTTCCTGAATAATTTAAATTCTTTGTATTTGATTGAACATCGGTCTGTTTGGTGTCCAAGTTTGTAAAAGCCTTTGAAAGACAGAAGAATTCTGTTTGCAAACATAATATGAAGTGTAAAGCACACTACAGATATTCATGAGCACCCAGGAGGTACTGAGCACTACGGTATGGTAGAGGCAAACCTGCCAAGAACTTCATCTTTGTTTCATTAACACGAAAGTCTTCCTTTATTTCCTGCTCAAGTTACTGATATCCGGACTACTGTATTTATTGTGTCCCACAGATCTTCATTAAGATTGAATGGCACTCAGATAATATGTCCTGTCGTAGTGTCGATGAATTGCTGCACCCAGAAAATCCTAAACGAAGCCCAAGCCCAGCGAGTATTTCTGAGATGAAGCTGGTCTTCTCTCCCCGCTCCCCGCGGACTTGCAGGCGGTGGCCTTGGGGACATCCCGATGCTACACAGCATCTCCGAGATGGACCTTAGGTGTGAGGGTGCGGGGTTACCCGAAGGGGCTGTAGTAAATGGAAAGGCATTTTTTCATTTGTGTACTTTCAGATGAAGCAGACAGTTTCATTTAGACGGGAAACTATTGTCAGTTGCTTGGTGTCCCATTTTGATCCTTCCTCAGCTTTGGTTGAACGAAATGTCTTGAAACCTATTCCAAAAAGATGCTTGTACAAGCTTCCAGATGCTAAGATTTAGATCATTTGAACGTCAGCGCAGCCTTCTGGTAACAAAAAAAAAATCCAAATGGGTTTCGTTTGTGTATTAACATCCGTCAGATGGGAGAGCAGCACAGTTTAGAGCTAAAGTCTGTTTTAGCAACTGGGTCCACATGAATATCTCGTCTGGCAAGTCAATAGGTTGAAGCTACATTGAACAGACTGAGTCCAAATATCTGAAACGAGTTGGAATAGCTGTGCTAGCAAACAGTGATTTAACGTACGAGACTATTACTGGTGTTTACATAGCTTCGCGTGCAAAGAGATGCGGAGGGGTCTCGTTGCGGGGAAAGGCAGCCATAAGCGCATCCAGTGAGCTCTGCGCCCCAAAGCTGAGGGCTGAACCCAGCCCCACGCCGAGGTACCGCCAGTGGGTCCCGGTTCCGTGCGCAGGAACCGGGCATCGGGCACTGTCGCTGAACGGTCACCAGCCACCGCTTCCCCCGCCGGCGTGGCGGGGTCCTCTTCTCCCGGCTGTGGCGCTAGGTGGGGAATTTGTGATGCAAGATCCAGTTATGTTGCCGCCGCGGCACTAATAATGGAATAAAGCATAACATTAGCTAGTCGCAATGCAGCAGGTGGCTTATAATAAACCTTGCATATTCCTCTGCCTCCTGCTCCCATTACAGCGACGGTAACTGGGGGGAAAAAGTATATTTTGGGCCCTTTAGAAAGAAAGCTGAGGAGCGGGGAAGAGCCCGCGGCTGCGGACGCCGCCGGCTGCGCCGTCCTGCCGGGCCGGGGCCGGGGCCGGGGCCGGGGCAGGGACCGGGACCGGGACCGGGGTCGGTCCGGGCTGGGCTTCTCCCAGCACCCCGGGCCCCGGCAAGGCCCCGGGACCTTCCCTCAAAGTGGCGGCAATAATAACTATGATTCTTATTATTGTACCTTGGCGCAGATGGCTGTTGCTATGTCAGGGAGATAAAAAAGGGAGTAAATCCCATGAAGGCACCTCTCTCCCTGCGTGGCCAGCCGCTTCCCGGCACAGGCACAGACTCTCGGCTCCAGCTAATCCCGCCCGAGGGCTGCTCCCGCTTTTGCCCGGGGTGGCTTTAAACTTCCTATTCGCCAGCAGATTTAATAAAAATCTTACTTTAAAAGTTCTCGCCATCCAGACCGTGGGGGCGAGACAGAGTTGCCCGGTCCCGGAGCCGGCACAACTCTGCGTGCTCAGAGCTCACGGTCACCTGCCCCAAACCTGCTCCTCCTGCGGGGCTTCTCAGTTCTCTGCCAGGAGTACTCCCCCCCCCAGCCCCCTTTCCCACACCTCCCTGGCCGGTTTCTCCAGGTGAGCTGTTGTTAGGTGGGATGTGTTCTTTGCTGCACCTCCAACTTCACGGTGCCCGCGGACCCGAAGTCCTCTCTGCGAAGCCCCGGGCTCCCCGTGCCGTGCCCGCGGGAGGGCGGGCGCGGTGCCACCGCGGGGCCTCCCCCCGCCGGACAGGACGAAGCCAGCCCGGGGCGGGGAGAGCGGCTCCCTGCGGCATCGTGCCGCTACCGAGCTCTCCCCCCGCCCCAGCCCCCCCGGCAGCGGCGGCTGGCAGAGCCGAGGCAGAGCGGGACCCGGCCGCCCTGCCCCGGGGCGCAGGGCCGAACCCCCGCCCTCCGGTGCGCACCTCGGCGGGGAGCAGAGACCTGCCTCCTCCGCACGCCGCCGGGTCTCCGCTCTCTGGCAAACTCCAAGGAAGATAATTAGCATCCCTTTTACTTGCCTTTTTTTTTTTTTTTTTAATAGATTACCAAGCTGGCCACGTAGACCTAAGGGTCACACGGCTCAGGGAAGAACAACTGAAACTGCCACAGGAGTTAAGAGAAAGAGGCAAACAAAGACAAAGCGAGAAGTCATCTCTCGTTCCTGCTCCAGAGAGAGCACCCCGGCCGCAGGGTCCTTGCAGTAAACCCCTTCCTGCTGGAGCCGCTCCATAACAGCCGGCGAGAGGCGCGGCCGCAGCCCCCTCCGCAGCCCGGCCGGCAGCCGGCTCCTGCCCCGCCGCCGGCTCCCCGCATCCCCCCCCGCCCCGGGGAGGGAGACTCCGAGTACGATAAATGACTCCCGACCCTATATTTTTCTATTGTTTTGAGCCGGTGGATCAATTGTCATCAGTACTGTCACCTAAGAAGCAATGATTCCGATTCATCTTGGCATCTGATTTTATTCTAATGGGTTAAATTGGGTTCACTTTTACAATTATCCCAGGTTTGACTGCGTAGTATTGCATGACAACTCACAGTTTCATCGGGTTTGGCAAAGCGAGGTTGCTCCATGAATCCGTATATCATATCACATCAAATCAGGCTGAAGTTTGCTGTTTAGCGACTCCATTTGAGAGGGTTTTTATGAAAGTGGGAAGGGTTGATGCAGTCCATGGCTGGTTCAGTGCGATTTGAAAAAAAAAAAAAAAAAAATGTGGAGAGATGGCAACAACACGGGGTTTGCTGCTCAGCTGTGAATAAGCACAGAACGAAAAAAAAGACATGATGGGGAAACGCTCAGCTCGCTACAATGTTTTTAGCAGCCTCTCAGTCCTCGCCTTTTTTTAATTTCCTAATATGTTCTTTGCTTTATTAGTTTTATTTACAACCAGCTCCCCATTAACACCTCACCTGATTACTGAGGAGCCGAGACAGCTAATCAAGAAAATCCAGCAAACCAGCCAAAATTGAGAGGTGGGATTTATGTTTGCTTTCATTCATTCTTCTTCTTTATTTATTTATTTTGTTTTGCAAAATATTTTGAACCAAACAGAAAATAAAAGGCAGGTATAAGTGTACATTGGTGAGAGGTCAGAGGTTAGAAATTCACGTCAATTCTATATTGGAGGCTATGTAGAGGGGGGGGTGGGAGGGAGAGAGAGGGGAAAAAAAAGTCTTTCCACCAAGCAGCTTATTTATTTTAATTAACATAGGGATCCTCTGCTAGGAACAAGGAACAACCTCCATCTACTGGCTAGATCATCGCGTCTCTTCTCCATCCAAAACCCATCCCTCATCACTCATTAAGGAGGCTACAATTTTGGAAGAAGCTTCTAAGGTCTCAAGGTAAGCTCCTGCATGAGTCTTTGCTAGCAATGCAGCTATTTAGATCTCACGAATGTCATTTGCGAGGTGTTTCTTTGGCGTGGTGGGGTTTTTTTTTGAACAACACAGAATGGTCGTTTCCCCAGGTGTATTTGCAGACAACATTTGGTGCATCTGTGTTTTAATCTAGGAAAATAGCAGCCTGGGAAGACTGAGCCATTCAGCTCAATTAAAAAAAAAAAAAAAAAAAAAGCCTGTGGGTTTGTTCTTTCTTTCTTTCTTTTTTTTTTTTTTTTTTTTTAATGGAATGGCTCCTTTCACCTGTCTGTGAATCTAGCCTGTAAGGGAGTCCTTTTCCTTTTCAAAAGCAGCAAAGTATAATAATTTCAAATGGCTTAATTATAACCGGAGTGCAAATACGATTACGGTTTATATCAAACAACTAAGCAGCTAACAATGCTGAGGTCCTTGGCGGTGAACAGTTTCGTGTTAGACAATAATCTGCCTTTCTTGCTTTCTTCTGGCTGTATGATCACTTGTTTGTGGTCAGTCACAGCGCTTAGCTATGGAGACAAGTCTGGGATTTCTATGCAAAACACCTAATTGTTTATTATTTAAATATCATCTCCTTAAGCAAATGATTCCGTGGCTCAATTTACATGTTTTCAGATTATCGGGAGGTACAAGCACGTTGGAGGTTTGGGGGTTTTAATTCGATGATGTTTATGGTTAAATATACCCTGCGCTTGTGTTACTCGCACCGCCAGCTTCCGCGCAGCCGGGCTGGGGAAGAGAGGGGCCGGTGCCTGAGCCCGGGCTGCCGCGCATCGGCTCTCTCCCATTCTGCGACACGATAATCCGAAAGTTGGTCTGCGGTACACTGGAGAGGACACGAGGCAGGAGATAGATGGTGATGCTAAAATATGTTGGGTTTTGACATCAAAGCGGAATTTTAAACAATGTCGTGCTTAAAAAAAACCCCCAAACACAAGCCATTTAAATGCTGAAAACATTAGCTACGTTTGATGCCACCGCCGAGGGATGTAACTCTATTCAGATTTTCCTTCTCTGTATCTAGATTGCTTGTACTAGCCGCGGACTTCACAAAGAAATGAGGTTGATCATTAATAGCACTGTACTCCACCACAAGCTCGCAGAGCAGAAAATAGCGTTAGGATTTAAAAATAGACCTGGCTTTAACCACCCGACTCGCAGGCAACAGGAGCGTAATGCTGTTGCTGTTATTACTACGCGCTTTAAATTTCTGGAAATGATTAAACTGGAAGTGTCTTGAAGAGTTCAGGTACCTGGGGGAGATGGTGTGAAGTTTTGCTGCCCTTGTGCGGCGGGAGGCGGCTGACCCGGCACCGTGCTCCGGGAAGCGCCCTGCGCCTGCAGCGCGGGACGTGCAATGGCCTTATCTAGGATAGACTAAATCCAAACCATTTCTGCTTAAAGAACTCCCCCTCCTCCCCACCCTCACCCCCCACCCCCCTTACACACACGCCGCCTCAATACCCTCCCCTTTCTTCTAATTATTGTTGGTCAATTATTAATTTGCATGTAGACCTTGTCCTAAATCCTCAGAACTAAACACAAGATCGTTCACGCTGTAATAGGCTTTAGACTGTAGCCCGTGGCCAAGAAGAATAAGGGCTCTATAGCAAAGCGGATCCCAGTGACCGCATGCTGAAATCTGTCCAGGGCACATGCTAATTACGAAGGTGGAAATGGCTCCAGCAAGCGCCCGGAAAGCTCCGGGCAAGGGCTACAGCCAAGGCGCGGGCTGTTCCCGGGAACGCTGCAACCTGATTTGGGCAGAGGAGACGCGCAGGAGAGCGTTGTACCTGTATAAACCTCCATAGCCATGTACCCCCCCTCAACCCTCATTAGCAAGGGCAGACTGGGTATAGTCTTACAGAACGGGAAAAGCTGAGAGCGCCTGTCACCTTACTAAAATATTCTGAATATTGCACATCAGATATCCTTCTCAAAATGCTGCGGCGAAAGGAGATAAAAGCACCCTGCAACGAGAAACTGCGTTCAGAGGAGAAGTGCTAATGCGGACGGATTCATAAGGGATAAACCGGTAGATTTGGATTTTAGATTCCTTGCCGTGTTCTTTGTGAGCCTTTCTCTCCCCTCCCCGAGAAAACCAGCAAAACTATATAGAGACCCTCGTGCTGTAATGGCAACCTCTCGCTACCAGCCTGCCTTAGAGCAGCGGAGTTTCAATTTGCAGCGACGAATGAGATCTCAGAACATTGAAATAGATTTACCTTGATCTCCTACAGGCCTTTTGGAAACGGAGAAGTCACGTTTGATGCTAGCAACAAACTTTCAGTGTCCCTTTAGGTAAGAAGTGGTCTGCCAACATTAGGATGTTAATCAGAAAACGCCTTGCAAACCCCTGGCCTCCTTTACTGGAGCAGCAGCAGCTAGTAGCGTATCCTTAACCGTACCTGATGGAGCAGAAAGAAAGGACCCTCTAATTAATTAAGTGTGTCCAACCGGAGGAGGTCTAGTCATTTCTGAGTTTTGTTATGAGTCTGCCCAATTATTCCTAACGGCGCCGTCGAGCTAAGATAGAGATGGGAATTTAACAAACAATATTTTTGGTGTCTCTGGCTTGGACCGACCCTTTGCCACTGCACCTGCAGATAATACTTCGGTGAACCCGAGGCGGCAAACGTCAGACAAGCGGGAGGGAGCGGGGAGCGGTGCCCGCACCCGGAGCGCCTGAGGCGGGGGCACAGCCTCTTTAGCTGCCTGGAGGGAACTGAGCCCTACGCCCCCTCCCCCACACCCCCGGGGGCTCTCCCCACCCCACCCCCGCTCCCCGCTCCCAGCGGGCGCGATGAGTTTGTCCGTCCTCAGCCCGGCGGGGACACGGTCACGGCGGCGACGGCACTTCCGAGGGGGTGCGCAGGGACGGCCCGGGCCGCGCCGAGCGGGCGGGTTTCGGCGGGTATCTGTGCCTGGCGTCTTTGGCAAGACGGGAGCCATGGGAAATGCAGACTATTCCCAAGAGACAAAATATCTGGACGGGAATAAAGGAACATTTCGTTCAAGTGAAAAAAAAAACCAAACCAAACAACCCCCCCCCAGAAAACCCCAACCAAACCCTGAACGTGCCAGTAGAGTGAAAAGATTATATTGCAACTATTAGAAATAAACTCTCTAGGTGAGATTTTTTCTTTTCCACCTCTGTCGACAGCAACCGCCAGGTAGGCACACGCCCGCGGGCACTCGTGGGCGCAGGGTGTGCGGGGAGCAAACCCTCCTGCAGGGGGGTGAACCCCCCTCCCGGAGCGCGGCCGCCTCCCTCCCGAGCCCCGGCCCTGCCTCCCTCCTCCCGTCCTCCCCTGCCCAGGCGGCTTCGCAGCCCTCATCAAAGCCGCCGTCCCCGCTACGGGTCTTGCCGGCTTTCCCGGGCGGCGCGGTCGCGCGTGGTCTGCCGCCCGTGCTCCCTTCCCCCTCGGCGGGATCTGGGGCGAGAGGGAAGCAACTTCGCCCGTGTCCCGGAGCAGTCGGGGCACCGCGGAGGGCCGACGGGAAGGAGGGGGATCCCGAGCAAACAGCTCCCGTATCCCGGATTGAATCACCTTGTTTATTTTTTCCTGATGCCTTGTTGTGTTAATTGACTTGTTTTCTCCAAGGAAAGCCTGTCTCTCCCTCCTCCTTCCCCACACACAGATATTTTTTTTTCTTTTTCCTTTTTTTTTTCCAGAGCGGGAGTTCTCTGTAGGAGAGTGCGGCTTGTGGAGGGATAGACCCGTTTCAAGGGAGATTCCCTTACCCCTTTGAGTATCGTCGGTTTTATAGCTATTACTCTTTTATTAAAACACACACACACACAACACATTGATTTCCATCCAAAAGGGCTAATTACATTACTTACAGTAAATAGCAGCCCTGCTGTCCAGGGTCTAGTGTGCCAACAGAGAAAAAAAATCCCGGCTTATTTCACTTGATTGACTTCATCTTTGTGTGAAATTGTGTTTTATGAGCTGTATTCTGGCACTCGGAGGAATGTAGCAACATTCAATCTGCAAATAACATCAATTTTAGCTACTTAGGGGGAAAGCGAAGGGAGGAAACTGGCTGCCTGAATCTTGGGTTACATGGAAGAGGTGACTCGAGGAGCCCCTGAGGATGTCTCCGGGATGCTTTGGAAAGGAAGTGGGGGCTGGGGTACTTCTTTCACTAGTCGCGCTCGGGTTTGGTGTGGAGCGTCCCCCAGGGAACAGGGAGCGCAGAACTGCCGCCAGGAAGATCCTTCAGTAGGGATCGAGGTGTCAGGAAACAGCCGGCAGCTGTTCCAGGGAAAGGCAAGGAAGAGCGGTGTGAAAAGTAAGTAGGAAAAAGGGAAAAGGAGGCGGGGGGGGGGGGGAGCAGAGAGAGAGAGATTAGCCGGGTAGGAATCCATCGCCTAGTCCCCCGCACACAATGATCACTCGCAGCCGAGAAGCGGGCGAGGGGAGATACCCCCCACAAGAGCATCCCCGGGTGGCTCCGCGCCCGCCCGCCCGCCCGCCCCGTCGGCGGCCGGGGCTGGCCCCGAAGTCTTTCCGCGGAGGGTGCCGGAGGTCCTACTGCGGCCCGGGCGGGGTTCCGCGGGGCCGATGCTCCCCGACGGCAGCAGGGCGCGTAGAGCCCCGGTAAGCGCTCGATCCGCCCGGGACCTAGGGGGACGATGCCGTGTCCTCCTGCCTCCGAAGCGCTCCCCCCCCCCCCCAACCCGCGGCCGCCGGGCCCGGGGAGCGGTCTGGCCGCTCCGCTCCGTCCCGCCTCGGCTGCCCCACAACGGCGCTTCTCCTCCCTCTCCACTTCCCGCGGCGGTGCCAGCCCGAGGGACCGCGGAACGGAGCTTCCCCCGGCGCGGAGCGTCCCCGGGGAGGGGGGAGCGGGGCCCCCGGGCCACCCTGCCCCTCGCCAGGCGCCGTCGCCGCCAACTCCCGGGACTCCGTGTTTGGGGGAGGTAATAAACCCCACCCCACCCACAGCCCCGACTGTAATGTTTGTCACTGCTTGCCCATCACTAGGGGTTGAGAGGAGTATGACAGGTCTTTGTTGTCTGAATAAAAATCAGTGGCAGCTCAAGGGAGAGAACTCCTCCTACTAAATTATCAAAAATGGGCTGGCTTTAGTCTCTTAACAAATTGGACAGAGCTCCGGAAAGCAGCAGTCCCAAATCCAACCTACAGGCACTGGGAACTTTAAAGCAACCAGGGACTGCTGAAAATAGCACTTCTTTTTGCTTTCTTTGTATTCAAAACTATATCCTTTCCCGAACGATTCTACCGCCCCAGGTCCAAGTCTCTCCAGTCAGGAGCCCCAGCTCTCCAGAACAGTAACAGATCCTTTAGCTCGCTTTTATTATTTTATTTTTAAAATTAATTATTGTTGCATTTTCTCCCCCTTGTTTGTTTTCTGCACATCTTCAGGAAGCCCTCGGTGCTTGTGCAAAGAGAAGCTCCTATTGCAACCTCCCTCCCTGCGCTGTTGCGCCTCGGTGTAAACATTTTGGATGATCTAAAGACTCTGGGGTCTGTATATGGAAATAGTGGGGTGCAGAGCAGAAGAAAATACTTGTCCTTTCCGTCCCCCAGCCATGCTTTTCCACGGGATCTCCGGAGGCCATATCCAAGGAATCATGGAGGAGATGGAGAGGCGATCCAAGACCGAGTCCCGCCTGGCTAAGGGGGGACAGATGAACGGCCGAGAAACGGTAAGAGAGGAGGCGGCACTCTTTGAAAGGGAGTCCCTGCAAGCATGGACCCGCAGCGGGACAGACCCTGGCTTCGGGGAAGAGAAAGACCCTGCTTCTCCCTGCCCCTTCCCTGCCACCCCTTGCTTGTAGAGACCCTTCCGAGGCTCCCTGTAAACCCACCCGTAACGCTGGGTGCTGTGCTGGCCGGGCTCAGTTACGCGTTTGTCTGACCAGTGTTGTTGCGTGTGCCCTCTGGAGTAACGGGGAAAAAATATTTTAAATCCTAACAGAGACGTTTTTTCGGTCCCTACAGCGAAACAGCCTTCTGCTCCCTGCTCGGCTCGCTGCGGCTGCTCTGCCCCGTCCGAGCAGGGCTGCAGCTGCACTTTCTGAGGTGTACTTTACTTTTTTTTTTTTTTTTTTTTTTTTTCCCCCCCCCGCTCCTGGCACCTCCTAAATTAAACCGCAAACCGCGACCGCTTACTTTTCGTAACCATTTTTGGTCTGAAGCGTGGGATTGATACAAAGAGGCACCGCTCTCTCTGCATGTTACGCCCGCCGACTACTTCGCTAGCAGTAACATCTCCTCTTTTATTAGTCAAAGGATCAAAGTCTTCATAAATGTACTAACGGCTGGCGGCGGAGAAACCGAGTGTCACGCTGTGTTTTGTGCAAAGCCAGACTCCCTTTCTCCAACTTGTAGGGCTTCCGCCGACCGCGCACAGGGCTCTGCGCACAAAGTAACGGCCTGGAAAACTGCTTTAAGACTTTGAGCCATAGGGTCCTTCCCCGCTTCTCTTAAATAAACTCCCGCTTTGTTATATGAGGATTTGCAATGTAAATTCAACTCGCCTTTTCAATTGCTGAGGGGAAAAAAACAAACAAAAAAAACCAACAAAAAAACAAAACCCCAAAAAAGAGGGCGAGGAACACAACTGCAAATTGGAACGTGAGTGCGGGCTTGCCGCTTTAAACAGTTGCGACTTTAGAGCGAGATGTTCGAGATTTTCTTTTTTTTTCCCCCTGTTACTTTACCAGCAAACGCGGCCCAAGTTTACCGGCAGAGCTTTTGTCTCCGCCATCCCCCCCGTCTCCCTTTGTCCCGAGCGACATTCCTCGTGGGGAGCAGATTAATGGGAACTTGCAGAAGTTTGCTGATGAAAAGATGCTAGTTTTAGCTGAAACCAGCCTGTGCCACCTCTCTGCCCACGTCCCTGGCTGGGGTGGTGAGCGTTCGTGGTCACTGCTCTTTACACCGTCCACCTGTCTACTTTCTCTTACAACTGTTTTAAATGGCCTAGTTTTCTTTAGAGACGGGATTTTGGCTGGTTTAAGCACTGGTGAATATTTACCGGAAAACCGGTGCAAGCCTGTATCCTCTGCCATAAACTTTTGGTACAGCAGACCGGTATTTTCCTGCTTTAAAATGCGGTTCTTGTAGAGAGGTCTCAGATTAAAACGCGAAAGTAGCAGGGAAGCTAGAGACTTTAACTTCGGGACCTCAGAAAAGAATGGTCTCTGCTTTTCTTACTGAGGCCTAATTAGTTGCCTTCACATATTGAAATGACATTAGATCGTTAGGAGAGGTTTAATGGGATAAACACGAAAGCTGAATCGCGGTAGATACTCTCCTAGCAGGGATGGTCCCGGTTTCCCCTCAAACCTCCCGCCGGGAGCAGACAGTTTGGTCCCAGAGTTTTGTCTCTTCGCAGGAGCCCCCAGGCCCTGCGCAGGATCCCAGCCCCAGCCCGGAGAACCTGCCTGTCTTTCTCTCCCTGTCTCATCCCCTTGTGGTGTGGTTGTTTTGCAGAACATGCCCCCAATGAGCCCCGAGAAGCCTGCTTTGTGTGCTGGTTGTGGAGGGAAGATCTCAGACAGATATTACCTGCTGGCTGTTGACAAACAATGGCACCTCAGGTGTCTTAAATGCTGTGAATGTAAACTGGCTTTGGAGTCAGAACTCACCTGCTTTGCCAAGGACGGCAGCATTTACTGCAAGGAGGATTACTACAGGTACAGCAATCAGTCCCCGTGGGTTCAAAAACACATCCCCTCACAAGGCATTATGAACCGAACAAGGCTCTTTTCTCCACACGGGCTTTCAAAGGTAGCTTTTCGCAGTCAGCGATTCCTTAATCCGGTAAACGTGTCCCCTCCAAAAAGTCTCGCACGTTTAAAAACTGAACGGATCGACCAGGGACACCGCCGGTTTGAGCATGCGTGGCCGTACACAAACAGGGGAAGGAGAAGACCTCGGGTCTCCTCGCTGCTCTGCGGTTTCCTTCCGTAAAGACCAGCGTAAGACACAACAAAACTTTCCCTCTGCCCGTAGCTTGCCGGATTTTCCGCGGGCCGGGGACCGGGCCTCGGGGCGGGAGCGGCGGAGCCCGCTGCCCCCTGCCTAGCCCCGCGGGGGGTGGCAGGCGGCCGGGCCCCGGGAGCGGACACCGTTTATCCGTGCGTGTCAGCTTTCCCGGGGTTCAGCTCCCCGCGGTTCTTCTCGTCTATGCACGAACTCCAGGAGAGCGGGGACCGATTCCCACTCCCCCCCCGCCCCCGCCCGGCTTTCTTCGTGCGCACGGGCAGCGGGAGGCTTTTGCAAACCTCCTGAGCGAACAGGTCAGCGTGGCAGAAAGCGCAAGGCGATCACCCTGGGACCCCAGCGCTGGCTGCCCGGTGGTGTTCCCGACAAGTCGGAGCACCGACACCAGGCGGGCCAGAGGCCACAGCCGGCAACAAGGGCCGTCCTGGGGCCGGGGAGGGGGGTGCGACGCTGGCGGGGACAGGCTTCCTGCCGACCTCCCGCGGCCGGGAGGGAAGGCGGGCGGCACTGGGGCAAGGTCTGCCTTTACCTTTCTAGTTGATGCCCATTTTTCTGTTTCCTTCAGAAGGTTCTCCGTGCAGAGATGTGCCCGCTGCCACCTTGGGATCTCAGCCTCTGAAATGGTCATGAGAGCCAGGGAGTCGGTTTATCACCTGAGCTGCTTCACCTGCACCACCTGCAACAAGACTCTGACCACAGGCGATCACTTTGGCATGAAGGACAACCTGGTTTACTGCAGGGCCCACTTCGAGTCCCTTTTGCAAGGAGAATATCCCCCTCAGCTGAGCTACACCGAGCTGGCTGCCAAGAGCGGAGGGCTGGCCCTGCCTTACTTCAACGGCACTGGCACAGTCCAGAAGGGGAGGCCCAGGAAACGAAAGAGCCCTGCCTTGGGAGTGGACATCGTCAACTACAACTCAGGTGGGAAACACAGGCCGAACCTCCCTCCCGCTCCTCTGAAAAGAGCGTTCTCAGGCTTCCCCTCAGCTAGGCAGGGCGTGAGTAACTCAGCCAGGCCAAATCTTGCTTAACCATTGGAAAATCAAACAAACAGCCCTCTGAGGGTTAGAGCGTTTGCGGGAAAGCTAACAGCAGCCCTCCTCAAAGGCTGTCTTTGCCTATTAATGTCAAACACCCAACCTTAGCCACTTCCCAGGGTAAAGACAAAAAAAAAAAAAAAAAAAAGGAAAAGGGAAAAAACCCCAACCCCAAAATCACAGTGTTCTTCCTCTACAGGAACCTGAAATACTGCTATTGTTATTTGTATTTTATTAGCAAAAAGCACTTCACCAGTTAGTCCTCAAATTTGAAGAAAAAAAATAGAATAAAAGCTATAGTATATGGCTCCTACAATGTCAATGCAGTGTGCACAGAACTCGATATAGATATTCATACTAATTAATTCTTCAGGCTAAAAAGTTCTGTTTTACTGGCACATAAATGATCAAATTGTACAAGAGGCCAAGGAATAAACGTTGTTCCCCCTAACTAAGCCCTAACAAATGTAATTAAGGAAAGTGGTTTCTGCTCTCAATGATAGGGGAGGAACAAGTGTTGCCCCGTATTAAATATCTTCCCTAACTACAGTCATTTAAGTACCCAAACCGTGCCTAAGTACACAGTGTTAGGGGCCAGAGATAAAGGAGTTTCAGGTATGATCACGTAGTTTAAGCTGCGTTTCATTAGATGGAAGACGAAAGCAGTAAGGGTAAATCGGAGTTAAAAAGCTGCCGACTCCAACAACTCTTTTAGCGAAACTTAAGCTCCCTATGGACGTTAACGAGGAAAGAAGGGTGTGGGAACGAAGCAAGGGCGGTGCAAGGTGTTTCCCTATGAAATGGGGAGCCGTTCCGGCCGGGGCAGGGGGCTCTGGGCTGGGCAGCGGCGGGGTGCTGCCAACCGCTGGTTCCGCCGGGGAGCCGGGAGAGGGGTCAGGGCCTCCCCTTCCAACAAACGCAGGTCGATAAAAGTGCACCGGTTTCGGCTCGGAGCTCTCTCCACTCCGCCGCCATTGAGATTCATAAGCAATCCTCCACCACCCCCCCGCAAACCCCCTCCATTCCTCCCCCGGCACCTCCTCTGGGGCTGCTTGTGAACGGGCTTTAGCTGGGAACTGGGTAGCTGCAAGGCTATTTCATCTCCTCTGATGCGTAGACCTTGGAGCCAGGGTAATCACTGCGCTAATTGTTCCTTGTTAATTGAAGATGACATTGGAATCCCTGGCTACGGAGCAGTTTCCAATCAATCCTGAAAGCTGCTAAAGAAAAGGGAACCTGTAGCACAGCCCGGATTCATTCAGTCCCAGCTCCGAATGCCGGATTTCCCGTACACCCGCTCTTTGGTCTGCGCTGTCTCCGATCACCACACCATCACCCAAATTCCCCAGATCCCTAAATGGAAATTTTTCTAGGGATAATTTATCGTTAGGATTGGGACCAGAAATTAGGGAAAGATGAAAAGTTGTGGCTATGACAAAACACCCCCTAAACTTCAGGTCAGGACTCAGGAGAGACATTATTTGTGAACGCCGTCATAGTTTTTGTATGCTAGTCTTAAAACTCTCCTTCTTTACAACAACGGGACATATAATTTGTACCACTGACTTCAAATGAGATTAGAAAGCACTATCCATTATGAAAATACAACTCACTTCACTGAGATCTCACAGAATCCTCCAGGCAACGGGGAGAGAGAGAGAGGGAAAAAAACCAAACCCAAAAAACACCCTAAAAACAAACTCGCTCTAATCTGGTACTTTGGACTCAGTCTAGATGGCTGAGAAATTTGATCTGTTAGGGCCATGGTTTTGTTTTGTTTTGTTGTCTGTTTGTTTTTTAAAGTATTATCTAGAAATGTCCAGGGCTGACACATGGTCTCGAGAAAATATAGTTTGCAGCCAAACTGTGCATCCGGTGCAAACGACTCCAGCCCGTTGACCCACTGAGCTCCAGATCCAGGGGGAAGAAAATTAATCTCTAACAGTTATGAAATGAGTTGCGGTGGATGAAATCGCTTCTGGAAAGAAAGAAAGAAAAAATCTCTAAATAATTGGCAGCCACTTTCCTACACGCATTTTTCGTTCCCTGCCCTGTGATTCAGTAACTGCTCTTGCACGTAATCATTTACAAAGGGCAACCAGTCCGCAGCAAATTAAATGTTGGATACATGACTGCCGCCTTCAGAGGGAGAACGGGACACGGGTAAGAACCCATAACCCAGCCCGCAGCCGGGCCCTTTCTCCCGGGCGTTCGCTGCGGTATGTGGTGCCCTTTTGCACGGCGGGGCCAGCGGGCAGCCCCGGCGCAGCCCGGAACCGCGGGTTGGGCTTGCGAGCCGGCGGGGCTGCGCGGAGCCGCCGCGATCCTCCCCTCCCGGCCCGGGCTCCCCGGGGTCCCCTCGCTTCGGAGAGGAGGGACGAGGGGCACAGGAGCAGCCCTGACCCGTACATCGCCTATCTGAGCTAAAGCACATCCGAGCCGGCAGACAGCGCTCGCCTCTGAGCAGGCGACTTCTAAGTTGTATCTAAAGTTTACTCCTGTCACTCGGCGTTTGGTAATAACTGCGAATTTAACCTCCCCAGTAAAGCAACCCCACTGAAACAGTCGTATTCTAGGATGTCCACGCTGATATGGCAAGACGTTATGGAAAACGAATCAGACTTAAAAACAAAACATTGCACTAACTCTGATTAAACCAAAAACTTCATCAAGCTGAGCATAAAAATATGCGTATTCACAAGCGATCCGGCAGTAGCTGGCTCACACTTGTGTGCACATTTTGTTTCAGGGGAGCTGAGTGCAGAGCCAGCATGGAAAATCAGATTCTGCTGCCGGATCTACAACAGCTTTTCTATTCTGTATTTTGTTTAGTAGTTTAATTTCTGTTTCTCAGCTCCTTGGTTGTAAAGTGGAAACACAACAATAAATAACTCAAAATGTTATGAGGTAAAAGCCATTCATACTTGCAAGCTGTCTGGAATTAATGTGAAAAATGGAAGAAACTATTCAAAAGTACTTAAAACATTCAAGGCTTTCTCTATATTACCTCTTATATCATAGAATTAATATGTATTTTGAGGGAAACTGTGTTGACTTATAGCCCACAGGATATAGAAATGAGATGGTGAAGAAGATTTCCCTAGGAAAATATTTTGCACAGCTGTTGCTCAGAGATGTTTACTTTATTTCTTTATATATATATGTGTGTTTGTGTGTGAAAAATATGAAGAGTTCACTTGAAGAATTCTTGGCAATAAAAAGCAAACTGTTCTAGCTCTTTCCAAAGCAAAATTAAACAACCCCCCAATCCCTCTGCAAAGAAACAAGCAATAACGTCTTGCCCGATTTTTTGCTTTCCCTTAGCTCTCCAGGCTATAGTGTAAAACTCTGCTCCATGATGGCCAAACCACATAATGCTGTGTCACCTATGTAAAATAGAGAATGAGCTAATCATTGTATAAACTAGGATTGTCTGAGGATACTTGAGGCCCTCTTCCCATTTTCTCTTGAGAATAAAAGCCAAAATAAAGTAGATCGCAGACAAAAAAGCAGATCACTGAAACAAAGGCAGTAAGCAGGACAGAGGAGCCTGAGGAAGTTCGTGCTGCTACTGTAAACCTGAGTGACCCAAGGAAAACAACACAAACAAACAGCTTGCAACTGTCTGAAGAAAAACCTGAGGACTGAATTCTGGTACTCTGATTTATGTCAGCTCATAAATTATGGCCCACGTAGCTTGACTGAAGGCAGTGTGATTGCTTGTGAAAACAAGTAGTAAATACAATCCAAATCTGGTCTGAAATTGTTTTTAAGGCAGCTTTCAACTCCTGGTATTTTCAGAAGTGTCAGCTTACTTTGTTTGAAAGCGCAGATATACTTCTTACCAAGACTAGAAGCGAATCTAGCTATAATTAAATATTCACCTGATTTTCTGTCAGTGTTGTCTTACCAGCATCTGTTCATGCTGACTTGTCTTATAATTCAAAAGAGAAAACACCTTCAAGAAGCTTTTTATTTTCTCCTGGTTTCAAGTTGCTTTGCCTCTGTTTTTAGCACTGTCAACATCAGTCTCTGTATTGTGTGCTTTCCTTTCCCTCTTTCTCCTTCTCTCTCTTTTTTTTTTTTTTTGAGAAATAGGGATCAACTAGGCCTATTAAGTAATCCAATAACTATTGCAAAGCTGTTCAAAAATTTAAAAGAGCAACTAATGAAACTTGGCCTAGTTTACAGACATTCTGAAACTTCTTTAATTAGCTGTTCTTTAATTAATATTCCCAGGTATGATGACATCATTAATTTTTTCCTGTGTGACTGAGCTATCTCTATAAATTGGTAACCCTTTTTTTTTAAGCCGAACAGAAAAATATAGATGGATTTTTATATTTTTTTTCCCAATACTGCCATTCCTTTCACCAATATGAAGTAATGATGTCGTGGTCCCTGAACAGTTGCAACTCTTGTGTACAATTCACACCCATAAAAGTGTAATCTAAAACAAATTCATCATTCATAGACACTTTGAAAATCCTGAATCAGGGAAACTCTTAAAGTTTTGAGCCACTAGCTGGTTGCTTATAGAAACATCCTAAATCAGTACCAACTAAACTACCGCTGATTAGGGTTGAGATTGAGCGACTGAATCAAGCCTTGGTGCAACTGCTTTCTAGACATCTTTTACAGACGAAGGTCTTTGAGCAGTTCATATAAACTCCCAGGCAGAGTCCAAAAGCATTTATTTTATCAGCAAAAACCTCCAGATTTTATGCTTTCTTGATGAACTGTCATAACAAACTTTCCTGCTGTATATCTTTTTTTATAGGTGCTTGTGATTTGGGGGGAAAAGCTCAGGAACATTCAAAATGCTGGTTTGACCTTTATTCTTCTCTCAAGCTAAGAGTGTTTCAATGAGTGAGATTTCAAAATCTGAATGAGATTTCAAATGACTCTTTGAACGCCCAAAGCAAAACCATCACCACAGGGAAAAGACTTGTTTGAAAATAAATGCCAAAGGAGAGAGAACTTTTTAAGTCTGCCCTTAGTAGGTACAGGCCTGGGGGACATAGCATGTTTTAAGAATAGGAAAAGGTCATCTTCTGGATCTTTTTTGTCTCATTTAATTACCAAATCGGTACTTATCCTTGCATCATCTTAGCCCTTCCTTTCTTGCTTGCTTCCTTCCTTCCTTTCAAACAGTAAGTGACTCAAGATTTTTGCCTTGATTCATTTACCCTACGTGACGCATGGCCACTAACTCCTTGTTTTATTTCGTTTATTGGACAGGTTGTAATGAGAATGAGGCAGATCACTTGGACAGAGACCAGCAGCCTTATCCCCCATCCCAGAAGACAAAGCGCATGCGCACCTCCTTCAAACACCACCAGCTTCGCACCATGAAGTCCTACTTTGCTATCAACCACAACCCAGATGCCAAGGACCTCAAGCAGCTTGCCCAGAAAACAGGCCTGACCAAGAGAGTTCTGCAGGTAAGAGGCCACATCACAGGCTTGATGGAATTTTTCCCTACCCCTGCCAGTCAATAGCATTTCCCTTACGTGTAACGATAGTGATATATGTAGAAGTAGTTTTGCTAGGTGTGTCCCTAGTGGGTGTGCAGAGGGGTATGGTATTACATGGCAGCAGTGTCAAATGCACGCCCTACCAACCCCAAGGCAGACAAATACTAAAATGTGGTTTGTAATTAGTTGCATCCTCAACATGAGGAAACTGTCTCCAGAGTCTACCTACCCAGTAGATATCCTGGGATCTGTAGTCTCTCTGTGGTGACCTTATTAAGGGTAGACGTAGCAAATCTATTAATTTTATACACACTGGGTGAAGCCTTTGGGCTCCCCTGAAGTAGCTGATGTGGCCCCTCAGTGAGCAGATCTCCCGATATATAGGAAGCAAGCTTTGAACGATATGATCCTCCAGGACCAGCCATCTCCCTCTTTCAATGCCTGTTAGACAACTGATACCATTAAGGGCCTACATAGTAAAAAGTCACTTCCCTGTGAAGGACAGCCCAGCAAATTACATTTAAAAAAATCCCTATATGGTGTGTGCTAGCTCAGTGACGTTAAAGCAAAGTGTGTATTATATGCAGAGTCACAAAGAAAGGCAGTGATTGAGGTAGAAGGAAAATCTATTAGCGGCAATTCCTTTTCTGTGTTACATGTCACCTAACACATTTTCAGTGAACCTTACAGAACAGAAAGACCCATTGTTGGTAGGTGACCCATACCAACAATCTGTGCGATAGGGATGGTGTAATTACCCCTCCTTCCTCTTCAGTCTTTTAGAAAAATCAAGACACACTTCAGCCTTGGCAAAAATCTGCTCATTCACCCTTTGCCTCAATCTTTAGCACATGTCTTGACCCCAAACCTACCCAACCCAAGAATATACCAGATGGCCATCAAGAAACTTGCTTTCCTTGGGTGAGCGAGCGAGCAGATTTTGCTTAAGGCTGCTCTACAAGGTCTGCACGCTGGGCTGCAATGCTCCAGTGAGCACCCGCAGCGCTGGGCCTTGTGCTCAGGGTCCCACCTGTGAAAGAGTCAGTACTACCAGTAGCAAGTGAAGCTGTAGAGTGACTGAGGAGATTTGCCACTCAAAAACAAACATCCAAAAATGACTTAAAAGCAAAAACAAAGACAAAAATAAGCAAAAGAAAACAAGCATCGGTAAAGAAATCAATTGGGATTGGTTTGCAGGTTTGGTTTCAAAACGCAAGAGCCAAATTCAGAAGGAACCTTTTGCGGCAGGAGAATGGGGGTGTCGATAAAGCTGATGGCACCTCACTTCCGGCACCGCCCTCAGCAGACAGCGGCGCACTCACTCCACCCGGCACTGCGACCACTTTAACAGACCTGACCAATCCCACTATCACTGTAGTGACATCAGTGACCTCTAACTTGGACAGCCACGAATCCGGGAGCCCCTCACAAACTACCTTAACGAACCTTTTCTAACATTTCAGTTGGTTTTTTTTTTTTTTTTTTTTTTAATTCTTACTCTTCTTCCTTATTATTATTATAATTATTATTTTTATTATTTTCAAGCCTTTTTTAAAAAAAAAATACAAACCCACAAAATATTTGGGAAAATAAACAGCTTGATGTGTAGCATCTGCAGCCACTTGGCAAATGAGTTTGAAGTAATATGTTGCTATAATAAACAAACATTTACTGTTGTTAAATTGTACTAAAATTTTTTAAATTAATTGAATAACTGAAGAGAAAGTGATGAATAATTCTAATAAGTGCCTCTTAAAATTGTATGTTACTTATTTCCAGAACCTTGAAAAAATTATTTCTACCACAAAAAATGAAAGAAGATTCTTTCCGGTCCTTGATAACCAGATAAAAATCAGTTTAATTATAGCCAAAAGAATCCTGCTTCAGGACTGTGTGCTCACTTACAGCATCTAAGAACCTCAAATTTCATTTTATTTTTATAATGCATCTAAAAGCTTTGTATGATTTATTTTTAAGATATTGAAAAATAAATACAAAATGAATTAAACTAATAACTGAAATAGTCAGACTGCAAGTGCCAGTGCTTTTTTCTAATGCATTAATCACAAGCCTGACCTTCCCTGAGCACTGCGGAGTTTCACTGGGATAGCTGAATGCTCCTCTCCCAATTCTTCACCTAGCTGGGACATCCTTGGCCACCACTGAAAGTTGTGCCTGGATGGAGGGCTTGGAGAGAGAGACCCCATGATGAGAGTGCATGTAGTTGAGCATGGCAGGATCAGACTGTTGATCTCCAAATTTGTGTCCTGTACATGAAGGAGGCAAGATCCGGGAAACACCCTCCAGAAAGTGCTCACTCCTATAGGGATGTTATTAAAGTAATAACAGAATAACAACTCAAGTGAGGAGCCCTACTGAATTGAAATATTGCATAGGCAAGGTTTTTCATTTTTGCCTGCCAAGCAGTTCTGATTTGGAATTAAAAAATAAAAAAGTGTCGTTCGCTACACAGCCTTGATGCCGTACCATTAAAGCAAGCAGGAGGTTGCCCAGCTACTTTAGTGAGCACAAAAATAATTTCCAAGAAGACTTATGTGTGTGTACTGTTAAAATGAGTTTTTGATAAATCATACTTTTTTTCAGGGAAAATGGAAATAAGCAAAATATAATTTATTAAGATGTTTAAGGAAAATATTTCAGTACAATTTATTCATTTGACTTTTGAATTTACTATTTTGAATTTACTCTAGGTGTTTCCTGAGATTGTATCAGACACTTTGTTTAACACATGGACTTAAAATCTTTAGTTCATTAATATCTCTAACGTATACTTTAACTTTTTAAACTTTGTATAAAAGAAAAAATGTTAGCAAAACTTCTTGCAAAAATGGAAATTGGCAGTGAATAATTTTAAAGCAGATAAACTCAGAAGCCTTGTGGATGCTGATCTGAATACATTTCTTAGTTTACAATAGTGATCTTTCTTTTTTTAATTTTATTTAAGCTAAAAGTCTGAATGGTCTGGGCAGTGGTGAATGTTCATTTGTATCCTTTTATTGTAGTTGAACACCAATTAGATTGTGGAGAGTCTCAGAAACAAAACTGAACAAAATCCAGTCAAGATCTATGTCTTGCTTTTAGTGGATTGTTAAGAATAACTTTGCACATATACCCCACTTTTTAGACACCATCAAATCTTTTTTGGTGGTCAAAGTGGCTATTTAATATATTTTAAAGGTGTCCTTTTTGGCTGTATAAATGTGTGGTTACATATTGACAGTTCACTGCCCACATTAAAGTGCATTATTGTAATTTTTGCTCAGGGTTTTTAGAAAATTAGCACAGAAAAGTAGCTTATTTTTAAAAAAAGATGATGGAAGAGATGTTAACACTGTAATAGAAGAAAGGTGTGTTTGCCATTATATATTTAGCAAGTATGGTTATCATCTTCTACGGATATTAAATCTTGACTTTTCCTATTTCTATTACCTTATGGGCATTTACCACTAACCAGACCAAACGACCTTGGTAAGGCTGAGATCTTTATTAATACACTTTTACAGGTAAAAATATTGATACTTATAAATTTTGTTCTTTGACAGAACAATATATGGTACTAGAGATCTACTTTATTAAGTAGACTAATTAAAACTCAGTTCTACTATGTGCCTTATGATATACCTTGGGAGTAAGTTTGTGAAAAATCAGGATATATGTGTTGTTTGTTAAATTAACTGTTTTAAGCCCTTTTGACACCTCACTAGTTTTGTACTGTTTTACCTCTTATTTCTGAAACTCTTTTTATGGTGTATCCTGTTAGAGGGGACAAACATGTCATAGAAAGCAGTTGTGCACTCTTTCAGATATAGTTGATAAATCCAATAATCTTATATATTGAGCTTCGTGTTTATAGTACAGTAAGTGGTCTAGCAAAATTGTCCATGTTTCTTTGTTTATTGATAAATGCATTGTATAGAAACTATTTCCCCTAAATATTTATGGACCAAACAATTGTGATATATCCTATTAAATTTGTGTGAATAAACCATTTTGAATCTAAAGAGTTTTATTTCCCATCAGTTTTTTTTTTCTTTTTTTTTTTTTTAATTTAAAGTCTTCATGTACCAGTGCGTCTCTGCTTTTACGGTACCTGTGAACAATTGGTATTAAACACGGAAACACAGCCTTTTAAATATTTTAAAATATGGTCCCTTCTTAGGTTTTCAATTTCTTCATATTCAGTGTATATGCTACTGCTGGTGCAATTTAGATTTTAGCCTTTTAACCCCCTTTTTGAACATGCAAAGTAATGCCCCACTGATTTGATATTGAAACCCTGTCTTAGACTTCTAAAAAAGCCAGAAAACTAGCAGCTAAAGTAATTGCATGAAAAATATAACCTAAATAATATGATGAAATGAACCAAGATTTAATACTAGATATATTGAACACAAAATAGAATTGCAGACCCCGAAAAGCCAGGTTGCTCTGTAGTTTAATAAATTGTCACTATGATTTCTTTCAGGGAGAACAAATCATGGGGCATTACAGCCAAACATCCCGACGTTTGAAAATTCCCTAAAGTATTAAAAGAAGGGGAAAAGTTTGATCGGAAATCCACTGCAGTGAAGACAAAGACAATATTAGGTTATGATAATCATACATTTAAAAATCTATTGAGCCAAAAAATAAAAATTAAAGACTTGATGTCATTTCCTGAATGTTAACAAAACATATGTTATTTTATGGTGTCTAATTAACAGAACTGAAGGCTTCAACCAATTGTGTGGTATTAAAAACAAATTTAGAGAAACTATGTATAAAACCAGAGCAACCTGGCAGCAATCTACCCAGCCCATATTTGAAGAAAACTTTTCTTTAAAAAAAATCACATTTGTCAAGCACAAGTACTTGTAAAATAAAATCTGAGTGCATTCATTCCACTTGCTTGCTAATGTGTACTAGTCATACTAGTCTGTTAAATGGATTTTTGTAAATTCAAAGAGAACTTTTCACTCATTCGAGATCATAGGAATCAAAACCCAGTAACTTTAGTACTATTGTTTCTGAATTCCTCTTTTTTTTAAATAAGACAAATCTGCATGCACTTTTCCATCTGTCACATATAGTGTACATTTCTGTATGATGAATTTCTCTTTGATGTTTCTTGTATAATAGCTTTCATTAATAAACATTTTATTTGATGCAAACATAGTTAACTTTATGTAAACACATAGCTAATTGTTCCAACTAATTTAAACTTTTCTTTTGAAAAGAAGCAGTACAGTGCAGTTCCAATATGTTATATATACCTAAAATCACAAAGAATGAGGTAGCAATACTGTTCCACAGTGTAAAATTATTTCCTTTGGTGTTAACTTTTTAATTTTTTAACTTCTTGTATAAAACTGACGTTTTAAAAAAAATTCCCACCAGCATCAAAAATAAAAAAATCCCAAATTCTTCATCAGTATAAGAAAACATAAATAGTACAGTATGTAAAATCCTCAATGACTTTTAGAGTACAAGGATATAATTTGTGGATCCCTGAGCTGTTTACATGGTCACTATGCAACGAGCAAGTATGTCACAAAAAGTTGGTCCTACGATTCCCAGTCCAAATCACAGATGATTTTTACAAGCCAATAAGCAAGTGTAACAATAACCAATTCTTAGTAATGAGGTTTTGTAACTGTTAAGCAACTATTTGAAGAAAGATTTTTTAAAAATATATTCCTATTTAGCTGTATAGCCAAAGCGTATGTTAAACAAATTAACATATAAAAGACTTGCCAGAAAATCTTTCATTAAGATGACATTTTTATTATATACTAATGAACCCTATGTAATCAATGTAACTTTTATGAATGATGGACATTAAATATTTCACTTACGTGTATCCTCAGCATTTTGCATGTTTTCTTAAACTTTTTCAGTTTCTGAATTCTAAAAAGGAAACCATACCATTATTAACAACATAACACAAAGTTACATGCAGATTACTGCAGTGATCTCTGGAAACCGGTAACCAAGAGTGTTCAAATGGCAATAAAAAGGTATCATTTATTGGTGGCAATTATGGGAAGTATTGTTTAAACAACAGTTTTATAGTATGTTGTAAAGTTCTATTGAAAAAGGTTAGCATGGTGGACTTAATTCAAATCAGCTTGATCAGAAATTTAAGTATATTGTGAAATTCTTAAACTGAGCCTTATGTGTATTTATTACTGCAGAAAGTAAGTAAATGTAGGAAAGCAATTATTTTTGTCACAGCTATAATGTGGTTTCCCCCGTACCAGAGGAAAATATTACAAACATTAATAATTCAAATCAGTAAAGAACTTGGTAGTGTTTAGGACCAAGAAAAAAACCTACATAGTATAATCTTTCTTTTGTAAATCACTGCATTCTTTAATAAGTTGGATTCCTTCTCCCCCTGATTTAATATCTACAGGCAAATTTGTAGTCTAAAATATTGTCCGTGTGCTGCTTTTTTCACCTGATTTAATTTAGAAAAATAAATTAATTAAATACTCCTGATGAAACATTACCTCCACTGAAGTCAATGGCAAAATCATCACGGATTAAAGTAAAACCAGGACAATTTTATTTCTCCATGTCTAACTAGAGACATTAAGGTTTGATCGCTCTTAATACTATTCTTTGTTTGGAGATAGTCCTGCTTATAGTGCTCTGATTGACCTTCCTAGTTGCAATAGCAATTTTTTTTTGAAAGTTAAAGAACTGTCTCCTGCATTAAGAGAGTAAACAAGTTGAAAGGGAAGCATTATATGAGAAAGAAAAGAAAGGAATAATTTCAGACAAGAGAATGCAAGGCAAATTTAGGTTTTCAGAATTGTCGCAAGTGAGAAATGTGTTGGAAGTCTTTCTAGTGGATACATATCCATGTCTAGATGCAGCATTTCTTTGCACTCCTGGTCTTGAAAGAGAAGTTAAATTGTGCGGTCCTATGACATCTTACTCAGAACTACTCACCAGAGACATGGCTTGCAAGACCAGGTCAAATGACAGAAGGCTGACAGTGCAGCCCACTGAAATTGGTGATTATTCTGTCTCCGATTCTGTGGGCTTTGAGCCAGGAGCTGAATGAACATGGAGATTAAATTACTCTCTTGTCCTTAAAGAAAGCATAACCTCCAGAATCAGACAGAATATATAGGACAGCCATGCCACTCTGTGCTGTGGGCTTCATTCTTCAGAGCTGCTAATCCAAGCACCTGGCACATGCATTAAATTGACTTAAAAATATTCCTTCCTCCTTCACCCAAATACAGGACACAAATTATACTACTGAAATTTCCAGAAGCTACTATAGTGTCAGAGACTTTATTCAGTTATTCTGCAATGTTGAACAATTCTTCTGCGCTTCTCACTTGACACAGACTTATCTCGACATATACCTATATACATATCCTTGTCTTGCCTTCAGATAACCAGTACTTTCATATTTATTTAAGTCATTCAAACCTATAGGAAGCAACTCCCCATGCTTACATATTCTAGCAAAGGTAGTTGTCATAATTTTTTTTTGATACTCATCTATAGTAAAAAATTTTTTCCAGAGTAGTTTTTATGTTATGAATTTGCACTTCTGTATGTTTTTTTTCTTTTCATAGCTTTGGACCAAAAAAAAATGTAGTGCTTGAAACATCTAAGTGTACAGATTATTTTGACATCTTTTCCTGTAATATCTAGAAAAACAAATGTACTGGAATCATTGACTTCATGGCTTGCATGTTACTGTAAGAGTATTCCCCTCTACAAATTTATTTTATCATAACAAATGATATCAAATGCATTCAATTCTAATTTTAACTAATATGATTAATATTAGAAATGACAGCTTTTCAGCTGCACTCGTTTCTGGCTCAAGTGTGTTTCTGCTTTTGGAAATGGGATTGCGAGCAAGCATTCTTTGAAATTTCTGGTATTTGCTACTGCTAGGAGCAGAGGGCTAGACTGAAGGTCTGATCTAGCTTGACAAAAATCAGTGTTATTTTCCAGTTTGCCCTTTTTTCAAATCGGACTTGAATGCAGGATAAAAATACTGTCAATAATTATTTTACTGCTAGAAAATAGAAGTTAGATATGCTTCCCCTTTGCACTTCAGGTACACACTTCAACACAGATTTCTGAGTCTGAACAGATGCACAGTGTTTTGAATTTGTGAGATTGCTGCGTATAGCAAATAAATAATAAGGGAAAGAACAAGCTAGGAAATGGTTATCAGACTGCAAATACAAGCAGTTACTGGGAGAGATGTGGTAGTTTATCATCCCATTAGTACTTATTTCGCCGTTTTCCTTGAGGAATTTGGACTTACCTGAGAGTAAACGATCAAGTAACTTGCCACATGCATCTCGATTGCACAACTGAGATCAATCTGTAACAGGAGTTCTTCAGGAGTAATTATCTAGCAAATAACAAAATGTTGCCCAGTATCCTAAAATCAGTAAAATAAAATGCAACATCAGGAAAGCTGAGAGCACTGATTATTATAATATCTTGAGACATATACAGGCTCATGATTGCTATTTAATTCTTAGAAGATAATTAACAAACAAACACATATCCCATCACAACAAGGTGCCATGCATGTAGTGTCAGCATGGATAGAAAGATAGGTTTAGAAAATAACAAACTTGACAGCTTAGAGGTGAATATTTTTTGTATCTGCAAAGATACTTGCATATTACTGCTCAGACTGCAGCCACCAGTGTTAGAAAATACTTCTCATTTTCTCTTCTGGCTGTCCAGCAGAGTATTTTTTGACTTTGTAAGAAAAAGTGGGCTACAGAAAAGAAAGTTAAATGGACACTGTAAAATACATGAATGGGATTGTGTGCCTTTTATGTGCCTGCTAGCACATTTGATATAAAATGCTGCTGCATTGAGGCTCTGAATATCAGTCTTAAAGAAGCTATTGCTTTCTTTCTGCTTTTTTATTTGAAGACACCTTGCTTCTTGTACATGAGGTTACATAGATGAGCTATAACTACATTAGCTGAACTAATTTCCTACCCCATTTTTTCAAAACTTTTCTTAATAATCAAACCCTTGGACAGATATATTTTTTGTGAATCTGGCTGGAGCAAATCAAGAAGTTAGAGCTGCTGCTGTTCATTATGAACTATTAGAAATAGCTCATCCGCCCAGGAGTGCTTTCTACATACAACAATGTTAGAATTATCCTGAGTGAATCCATTTCTTCTGCTATTTAAGCTGTAACAGAGCACTAATATGACACTAAATACACAATAATCAATGGTTCAAAACAATAATTTTACACCACTGCTGTTGTTATGGACAGATCCAAATTGAGAAGGTCTCCAAATCACAAGTTACCACTAAAACAGTAGCATTAGAAGACTATATGACTTGGAGTGCTCAGAGCTTTTATAAATAACATCCAGATCCTGAGATATTTTTGTGTATTTTGTGCCATTGCATTATAACAGCAGCAGATTCAAACTGGAGAACTCAAAAGTATGGTTGTGTCCTTGAAGCTATTCAAACTGTCTAAATTAAACATAGTTCCAGAATGGACTATTGAATTCTGGTGAAATCCGGAACTTTCTGATTAAAATTTCTTGAGTTCCTCATTTGGATCTGTCTGAAATAGAAAAATAGTCTTTTAATGGGCTATTAGACTTTCTGGTCTTTAGTGAAACTGAAAAATGAAGTAATGCATAACATCAGTGAAAAAACAATTTTACAGAACTCAAATTTAGCTCAGAACAGTTCTAAAAATGTCCAGAGGTTTATTTTGTTTGTTTGTTTGCTTTTAGAAGAGAAAAGTAAAAGGGAAAAAATTTTTTTTGAAACATGCTCTCCATTAATTAGTTTACAAAGGACTCAATTTCGTTAAATTAAATAACGTTTCATTACAAAACCCTCTTACTTCAAGCAAGCCGAATCCTGCAGTTTCTTTTACTACTTTTTTTTTTTCAGTATCTTTGAACATTTGTATTTCCTGTGTATCATTTCTACCAGTGTAAAGCCAATCCATGCAGGATTGCACAGGCAACCTTATCAGCACAACCCGCGTTTGTTTATGAGATCCTTCACCAGGTATAAACCCTAGAGCTGAACATACCTTACTCCCAGCTGCTTTCCTCAAGCAATTTCTATTTCTTTTATTGCTTCTCGGGCCTAGATGGTCTATGTGGCTCCAGCCAATAGGCCTGTGGGGCTGAGGGCACTAACAGGCCCTGACCAGCCCCACCTGGGCCCTCACCGCCCAGGGCGCCATTTAAGATGGGCCCTGAGGCCTCTGTTTCCCCCTGGGCTGTGCTCTACCTCAGCCTGCCTTTGGCTCTGCCTCCATCAGAGCTGCTGTGTGGTCCAGCTACCTCCCTAGGCTGCCTGCGGACCCTTGGGCAAGGTGGGCTTTTGGTAAGAAAAGGAATATTTCATTATTTAGTCAATTTTTTTTTCCTTTGCAGCTCCATTTTGCAGCTAGGGTTCCCCCACCCTTCCTCCCAGGACAGAGATAAGGACACCTGCAAAAGTTGCTTAGAAAATAAAAGCTGAAATAGGATTCTGGCCCTTGAGGTCCTGGTTACCCTCTGTGGTGCTTTCAATGGCATGGTGCTGGGTAAGTTACATGTAGGCTGAACCTGGACCCTGTGGGACTTGTCTGTGTCAGCTGTGCAAGAGGTGGTGGCTTCCACAGGGGCACCTTCCCTCCCCTATGCATCCCACCCTCCAACAGGTTTTTGGGAGGGGAAGGTGTAGCCCTGGGAATCTTGGGTGGAGGAAAGGGTGAAACCTCGACCCCTGCGCTTGGGCCAAATGTGCTCTGCTTTCAAAGCTATTAGGTGAACATTAAAATACTTGCATTTATGTGTACTGAGCCAGACTTGTGATGGTGTGTGCAGGAATTCTGTAAGGCTGCTAGCCTTGCACACTCCCATGCAACACACTAATGGGCAGCAGAACCCTGATAAGAAAAACTAGTTTAAGTTCTTCTTTCTGCTTCCAACTTGCATCCATATGCTATGATCCTGGTTGTGGAAACACTTATGCATGTCTTTAACTTCCTTATCCTGTGTAATACCACTGAAATATATTTAAATGGAATTATTTGCAGTACTGAACTTAACTGGAGGCATAAACCCATAAAATCAGAGTTTAGTGTGTAATTTTACCAGCTCTGTTTCCTTCTAAGAGCCTTTAAAGATTTTCAGGTATGTTAGTAGAGTACAGTGAAATATCCCAATAGCTGCTGAATTTTGCCTTGTTTGTTGGCAGTTGCTTATATTTGCTTAGGAATTAGCATTAGAATGAATGGAAGCAGTTGGACTAATGGTCAAGAGTACAAATGGTCAAAGGATAAAACTATAATTTGAATATTTTGCAAATATGTTACTGCCATATATGAAATACATTCTGCACATATGTTATTATTTTGCTGATTGGCATGGAATGAAAAGGCCTACTTTTGGTATTTCAGGTTACAACAGATGTTATTTCTTCCATGCTTCCAAATTATGATACTTAATATTCAGCACAACTTTAAAGTAGCTATATGAGAGACAGAGATAGCAATAAAGCATGCCCAGATTTTTGGTTTTTACTGCCAATGTATAAATACAAAGCACTGCGTTTTTTAGTTTGTGTCTGAGCCGTGAAGAGGATAAATAAGAACCAGCCTGGGTAGCTTTTAGAAAGCTGTGGAAAAAAGTTGTTTCAAACTCAACTTATTTCTAGAGTTTTTTGATCCTGATGTCCCTGCTCACAAGTGAAATTTGTTTCGTGCTCCTTCACTTTAGGTAAAAACATTCAGGCAACCCAAAGCCTGAAGAGGAAAGAGAAGCAGAGTCTGACAATGCGTTCACAACCATGCTAACTGCATTTAAAACCCAGTTCCATCCTCTGCATGCAGTTCCACATGGTCACCTCTGTAGGATAATAGTTTACCCAGAGCATAAATCCCCGTGTGTGGTGACTGTCAATTGACTCCAACTGTAAAATGCAGCAAGAGCAAGTGCAGTGGTGGGAACACATGCCGGTATCCGCATCACTGCTCCCTTGCTTGGCACTGATGCTGACATGTGTCAAAATGGAGGCTGCCTTTTCCTCTCTGGCTAATAGGGGAGTATGTCCTAGAGTGGTTCTGTACCTGTAGTGCTAATGACAGTCCTGTTCAGAGAGGTTTCTTTTCAGGTCCTCCAGAAAGCTGTTGTTATTTCTCTCCTGAGTAACACTGTTTAGATAACTGACCGGTTACTAATGTCAGAAGGCAGAACACTCATATGGGCATATAGAATGTAATTTTGTAATGTTCTGTTTGTACTATGCCAATGACAGGTGAAATTCAGAATGTGGTTTGAATCCTTGCAGACTCAGTCTGACCATAGTCCAAGATAAGCTTTGATCCTCTATTATTTAATATAGAGGATAATATTTATATTATTACAATATTATATAATATTAATAAAACAGAGACTAGCAATAGGAGACAACAGGTAAATATCTTTGTCTTTCTCAGAAGGAAGTGCTATATGCTGTACATTTAAATGCAAACAATGGTAAGCAATGAACTTCATGGGCTCAGCTTCTTAGAAGACAGTGTTGTTCAATGTGCAAATTCTTTTGCGGTGAACTTCATCTAACTGTGACCTTACATGTACTAGGGCCACTACTGTCTTTAATCAAGTTAGGCAATGATTACACTTGAGCAACTTTCAAGACAAGCAGACCTATTGACTCCAAACTGCAGAGTCTATATGATCCTGATTCATGTGCCCTGATTTTGCACTACATCTTGTTTGAAAGGAAAATAAGATCATAGGTGAGTGTTTACCATTACACAGATGGAGCAAATGATTGGAATTAATCAATGTTACTTACAGCAATCCTCAAGTTCAGCAGCCTGTCAAAAGGAGTGCAACAGGCATTAACCAGGTGTCTGTGTATTGCCCTAAAGAGCAAGGAGTAATGGCAGTACTCCCACTGATCCTAGGAATGCTCCCTGCGTGTAGGTATTTCTGTGCTACTGCTGCAGTACCTGTATTATTGTTACTTTGGCAGAGTGAAAGTGAAATACAGTATACAACACTGGGAAATAGAGATCAAAAATTTCTTAAAAATACTTAATGTGACAAATGTAAAAAATACATAGAACTATTATTATGGTTTGTTCCCTGTGCATTGATATTGCACTATAGTTTTCTAATGAACATATTTATATGACAGGGATACTCACTATGTAGACTCTGCAGTAAATGAGGGTGGCAGGCTGGTACATGGGTACGACATGTACTCTAACAACCTATCTAATCACATCTTCTTTCCTCAGACCTTTTCTGCTGCAGCTCTGAATCTTGAAACACTTTTTCTTGTTTTACCTTTGCCTGTAATTGTATCACTTCAGTGAAGTTTTGCCCAAATTCACACTGGAATTGTGAACAGGATCAAAGTTGGTAGTGTAATTAAACCAATCCCACTCACAAGAATTCAATCTCTTTTCTGAAAGCTACTTCATATATATGTAAAATGAGTTCACTTGTATGTGCTAATGTAATCTGTTTCCCATTATCTATGCTTTGAGACCTACATACGAGAAAACATTAAGTAAAATATTTTTATTAGGCAATTTCTAAATTTTCTTATGTAGTTTAAAAGTATTCAACAAGTAGGGCAGTAGGTTAAGTGAACTAGCTGTACCGAAGGCAGCATTTTCACCCTAGATCATATGGTGTGACAGTGAGGCTGCACAATTTCAGATTTATCCAGCAATCATAGAATGGTTCGGGTTGGAAGGGACCTTAATGATCATTGAGTTCCAACCCCCCTGCCATTGGCAGGGACACCTCCCACTAGACCAGGTTGCTCAAAGCCCCATCCAGCCTGGCCACTTCCAGGGATGGGTCATCCACAACTTCTCTGGGCAACATGTTCCAGTTACCTCACCACCCTCACAGTAAAGAATTTCTTCCTAATATTGAATCTAAATCTCCCTTCTTTCAGTTTAAAACCATTACCTCCGTCCTATTGCTCCACTCCCTCTTCTCTCCTGTAGGCTCCCTTTAGGTACTGGAAGGCTGCTATAAAGTCTCCCTGGAGCCTTCTCCAGGCTGAACAACCCCAACCCTCTCAGCCTGTCCTCCTAGGAGAGGTGCTCCAGCCCTCTGATCATCTTTGTGGCCCTCCACTGGACCCTTTCCAACAGGTCCATATCCTTTCTGTGCTGAGGACTCCAGAGCTGGATGCAGTACTCCAGGTGGGGTGTCACCAGAGCTGAATAGAGGGGCAGAATCACCTCCTTCGACCCACTGCATCCTGCTGTGTGGTAATAGTTTAAACTTGGACTTTGTAGCCAAAGAAGACAGATTCATTCTGGAGTGTAAACCTTGGGCCCTGTGACTGAGCTATTCTCTCTGAAAGTTTGCTTTCTCCAGAAGTTTTTCCTGAAGAAACTGTTGATCACTCTATCTACAAAATGACTGTGCAAATGTGTGCCAGCATTCTTGCAAAAATGCTACTGCATATTTGTAATTAAAACAGTAGTATTGGCATCATATGCTGTGTGGACAGCTAAACACATTCTTCATCCTAATTTTACAATTTGGGCTTTCTGGATATAGTGATGCGGGTGTTTGCAACAACCACAAAGGCTTCATGATTCTTATGGATGCTTCACAATCCTGTAAATGTGGTTAGATGCAATTCTTTTCTGTGCTCTACTAAGAGGATTTCTCACTTAAAATTCCATTAGAATTTTTGAATGTAGCAAAAATACTATAGCTTTCTGTACTCTAATTTTCAGAAATATTTATCTTGTGTTAGCATGGGAAAAAAAGTCCAGCTGGCCAAATTGCAAGAACCCAAAGTGTAAGAAAATGAAACATCATAGCAAGGAATGTAGGCGATTAGAATGATGCACCATAATCTATACTTGTTAATAAGCAGTTGAAAAATCACAGCTTCATGTGACATGGTAGAACTTTATCTGATTATCAGCAACAACGTATTTGCAAGTAATAATTATTAGTTTCAAAAACTTTAAGAAGAGTGAAACTGTTTTAACAAATGTGCTAGCACACTGGCAACTAAGCTACTACTCCCTGTGGTTTTGTACTTTATACATCCTGCTCTAAAATATGGCCAAAGGCCTTTCTTAACAAACCAAATTATGTTTGGAACTAATTTGTAGCTGATTAGTATCTCCAGAGTTCTTCATTCAGTCAATGTCTTTCTATGATTAAGTATTGGCAATGCCACATATATATTTTCTTTGCAAAGAGTAAAGCCTTCTCTGTTCTGTTTGGGTCTAACTGTACATACCCAATAGCAATAACAAAACTATCACCAACTTAATGATTCAGGGTTGAATTAATTCTGTTTCAAAAGGTCTAATCCTGTAAAGTACCAGCTAAATTTCTGTGGGAGCCAAAGTTACTCAATCTCTTTTTTTAATTAAAAATTATTAAAAAAAATTTTTATTAAAAAAAGGCGGGATAAGAAGCGTATTAAATTTTCATTTATGATCTGGCCAGCATTCTATTTTCATAAAAACTTTGCTTTATAATTTTAAATCTTTTTTTGGGATCAAAATAAGATGGTGTCTGTCTTCTGTTTTTAAATTAAATTTTAATAGGGAATTTGAGTTTAGAGGAAAATAGAGCTTCCATCTCTGTTAAGTCTTCAGGTAGTAGTATAATACTACTACTAATTGTGGTGGCATAGGAAGGCTCTAATAGCAGTCATTTCTCATAACTGAAGGAATACATCTGATCACGCAACTACTGTTCATTAGCACCTTTTTAATAATTTCAGTGCCTGCAGGTCAGCATATATTGCATTGCTCCATTAACAATGGAACCATATTGGAGACAATGATCTGCAGCTTTATTAAAAGAAACAATAAAAAACCTCATATCTTTATCAGCTTGCTGTAAATAGGCAACACAACACAGTTGATTTGAAGGGAAAAAAAATAATTAAATGTCTCCCAGTTCCTCATCTGTGAGAGCTAAGGCTTCTCTGCCACTAGAGGGTGAGACAACTACAAACCAAGTTCTTAAGTCTTAGTCATTCCTGTAGAAGGTACAAATGTAAGTTAACATGCAGAGGGACCTTAGTTATTCATATTTAGGAGAGAAAGATGCATACTGTGGGCGTAGCAAGTACTCATATGCTTAAAGCCAAAGCAGCAAAGAAATATGGGAACAATATGTGATAATGAACAATAGTGGAACACAACTGACTATCTAGACAATAGATTTTTGGGCCTTGGGAGCCATAGTTACAAAAAATAAGTTCTGATCTTGATTCAAGTATTGAATCAAACTGTTTTGCCTTAAGAAAGAACTACTTCTGGCTTAAAATGTATCACTTCTAGTCAAAAATCTGAAAATCTACACAGTCTATACTGAAGACTTTCTTAGTTGCTTTCTTGTAGTTCTTTGACTTTTCCAGTATTTCTTTCCTTTTACTACAAGATGGTCTGATGCAGTCGCCCTGATGTATCTTTCAAAATGGTTAATTATTTGTTTTGTGTGGTTTAATATGGCAATGCACCTTGTCCTGGAAGAAAGCACTAATTCCTACTAACATGTCCAATGTTTCTTGACTAAACATCTTACAAATAAGTCATGTTTTGATGCTTGCAGAGTCTCTTAGAAAATCATTTTCTCTGAAGACTTCCTTAACTCACAAAGAAAATATGCCATTCACATTTCAATTTATAAAAGCTGCTCTTAAATCAGATTTAACAAATCAATATGCTGTTTCTTCAGGAGCAATATTTCTTGATTTAAAACAAAAATCTAGTCCCACAGAGTACTGTAACATCAAGTAATTTCTTTTTTTTGTTCTTACAAAGGTCTCTGAAGAATTCTGTCTTTAAATGTATTTTGACAATGCCTGCTGCCTTGTCACTCTGTTGTTGCTTCAGCAAACTGAAGGTCCAAATTCAAATTCCCTTTTTTCCCCTGAAGAAAGACTTTAATATTGAGTTTGTAAAAAATACTACAAAGGGGATGTGTGAGGTCAGGAGAAACAAGATATTGTGTCACGAAGTGGTAGTAAAAGAAGAGGCAAAAGAGAAGGCAAATATTAAGTATTGTAGAAGAAAATACTTAGTATCATAGACAGTTCTAAACTATCACCTGGGAGACTTTAAGTTTTTCAACTTATCTTAAATGAAAGACAATTGTGGTAAGGAGTGAAATCCTGAGATTCTAGCCTAGTTAGAAAAGGGCAGCATACATTTTTGTTTAGGGAATTACAATTTCATGCTATAGAACAAACAAACACAAAAAGCTTCCCACAAAAATTTATCAACAGCATTTAAATTTTAGGGAAATTAACTGTTGAGTTTGAAGTTATGTGTAGGATTTTGCATTTTCTGGCCTGAAAACTTTTCATGCCCAGGCTTAGCTGCATGCCCAGATTTTGTTGGCTGCATACTTAAAGCATAAAACCAGTTCTTATTGAACCTTGCTGAAATAAATAGGCTTTAAGAACATATTAAGCTAATGTTAAATGGAAACTCACTCTGCTGTTTATCTTGGTTTACTTATGGTTCTTGTATAATATTTGCATAACTTCGGAGAAGATATATAATGATCTTCCCTTTTTTTTAAAAAAAGAAAAAGGTGTTATTAGAACAATGAATGCTTGTTATTCTTTTTTTTTTTTTTGAAGGTTTTAACTGAAAGGAAACAAATGATGGCATTCCCTTGTGCTGACATTAAAAATCCCTGGCCCCTTTCTATGGGCTCTTTTCTTTTAGTGTCCTAAATACCATAGAAGTAATAGAGCGTTTACAGTTGGAGGCAATGATTGCTTTCTTCATTTCAGAAGAAGAGATTTTGAACTCTATCAAATAATTTTAACCCTCAAACTGTCTAAAAGCTTTACTGGGAGGTACAAATGAAATCACACAGAACAATCAGAATATTGTTTCGCTACTCTGAATATCACATGAAATGCTAAAAGCATTTTTTTATTACAACACTAGTGTATTTAGCACAGTTCCTTATTCTATGTCAACTTTAGCATCTTTCTGCTTAGGGATTTCTACAGGATTTGCAGCTATCCAAATATATGTATTTGCAAGAATACACCCCAAACCATTTTTTTTCTGGAAAATAGATCACAGCTGGTATTGTTGGGAAAACTGGAAATCTGTCCAGCTTTTATCTCCTTCTGTTACAGCAACAATACTAGATGTTAGCTGCCTACTAGTTTCTAAGGCTCAGAGCCAGACCTGGTGCCAAATTCAATGACTAACCTTACTATTAAATTCAATCACATTTGTTATCAGTCTCAAACTACTGTTAGCAGGAAGGCCCTTTCAGTTGAGCTGCGAGAGCCATGGTTTGATTATAAAGGCAAAACTTGAGGTAAAAAGCCTGGTCCTTATTTCAGTTTCTAAGGCATTGCTGCTATCTCTCCCTAGAATCAAAATGCCAGAGGCTAGAGAAACACATCTGTATGCCACCTGAAAATGGTGTTAGGGGACGGTTGGTGCTATTTATCTTGATTAATAGAAAAACAATAGCAAAATTCCTAGAAATGTCCATGTTTGCTGAAGGACTCGTGCAACAGAAGAGAATTCAGGCATGGCTTATTCTCTTCCCATGATCTCATCTGGGTATTTGTGGTACGCTGTTGCACTGCTCACATGCACCTACTGGTACCCGAACAGACTTGTTACATTGCTGTAATAGAACTCTTCTCATCTAAGGTAAGTGACGGATGGCCTTTGAAGCTATAGTAGAGGGAATGATCTCCCCAAGCCCAGGCCTGACTGTCTGAACACTCATCTGCTCACTATGGTATGGCTGGTGGAACCATAAGCTTCTGTGTTTTTTTTTTTTCCAGCTTCCTTCAGACTAGTAACTAAATTAAAGCTGTTTGTATGTTTTCTTGCAGCACTTTTGCAGAGAAAACCACTTAAGTACCATTTTCCTTTCACTCCATGTCCTCCACTGTGTAGAGCAGTTCCTCAGGCTCTCTTGCAACAGAAGTGCTTGTTGCTTTGGTGCCACTTCACTGCTCTGGGATTTTGGGAACTTTTCTTACCCTGACTGAGCTCCTTCTCTTCTCTCTGTATGGCTTGGCTGCCAGCTTTAGCTGATCTGACATTCCTTCCCACAGAAATGTGAATAGGAATGGCAGGTAGCAGCACAGTGGTTATCTGTTGCTTATTTCAAATGTGGCTGTCAGATAAGAGCTGAAAACATGATTTTTGTAAACAGCACCTCTAGACAGGCTATTACAGGACTGAGCAAATGACCAGAAAAAAACCCCCTACCATCCATTTTGTGAGACCTTGAAAGTAAGGGTAATTTTATTATACTTAGTTTGACAGTATTTTTAGGCCTGAAGAACTTGGTGATAAACATTTGAGTTCATCATTCTAACAGTTTTCAACTTTCAAAGTAAATTATTTGTTTTAAAGGTTGAACATATCACATGGTAATAGCATCTAACCAGCAGCTATGAAATGTCTAAGGAATCAGAGGAGACAGAGAGAAGTAAGCAAGAGATAATGACTAGGACAGCAGAGCACAAACAGTCAAAACAGACAATATAGGGGGGAAGAACTCCAAAAACCTTAGTTTTTACTATATCATATGTTTTTGGATTGTGCTATAACATCACAAAGACCAACACATCATATAAACTCAATCTGAAAAGATGTTTTAGTCAGACTTTGACTTACAGAAGTACCAGAAGGAAACAGATGGCAAGACCAAATTCTGACCATGGTTGTACATGATGAATTGGTAACAGGAAGTTTAAAATCTATTATTACTCATTTGTTTTTTGTGGTATGACACTAAAGCCCATCAAGCGCACAATTTTTTTTTTTTAGTTCTCATTCTATTTTCTTTTTCCAGACTGATCCAGCTCCATGCAGAAGAAAGGTTTAAATAAGATAGTTTAGTGGAAAGAAAGCTTCTGGAGGGAAACCCTCCTACTATGAATCTCCCACATTTTTGTGGGAAAAGCATTACTTTTAATTTAAAAAAACAAAACAAAAAACAACCATCAAACTATTGATTATGAAATTTCTAGACAAATACCCTTATGCTCAAAATGTACTCCTTTTATATGGTACACTAAGACAAAACACAATGGCTTAGTAAATTTTTTGAAATAAACATGTAAGGATCCGGTTTTATACTGCACTGTACCTTGGAGAACCATCTACTGTGCAAGCTGAACTCAAACTTTAAAAATTTTACCATCGAAGTTTTATTTCCACTTTTTGCTCACTTTAGGGGAAAAACCACTCAAATTCTTCATTATGTTATAAGACACTGCAGTGTAAGTAGAAAGTGCATTCCTACAATATAGACTAAAAGAACAAGTCGTACTAGCTTTGACACATGATGTATGTTTAATGTCTGAGGTCTATTGTTACAGAATATATGGAATACTAAGGTATCTGCACCAAGGTTATTGAAGTTCCTGATAACATGCTGCATCACAATGTTGATATAACTAATGAAAAGACATATTTAACACTATACCCTATTATATAATTTAAATAACCCATTAAATTAAAAATAACTACTGCACTATTTAAGTATTTCTCAGTTATTGCTGGAAACAGACTACACCTAATTAGGACACTACGGATGAAATGTTATTGTTTACTAATGATATATTGCTGGTGCATTTGGATAAGTCTTGTACTTTAATTGCATATGAATGAAGATAAGATATAAAACATTTAGGAATATGGATAAGCAGGCTGTAAATACCAGATACATAGGCAGAGTAGAAACATTGAGGGGACACAGCTTAGAATGAATACCCACCTACAGTTGAAGCAGTACTGATCAACTTAACAAAACCAATTTTTGTCCATATATTGAGATAGTTCTGTGAAATTTTCCATGTATATACATTATCTATAGGTGGAATTGCTCAGATCTTGTAAAGAGAATTGAATTGTACTGCTGATTATTAATATTGGCTATTTACTTATAAATGTCTTCATATTAACCTGGAGTTCATTTGCTAATAAATGGCAGAAACGTAAATCCGGTATCCCTTGGTGGTGCTAGGGGCTTGCAAAAGTAACAACCAACCCAAAGGTGCTTACTGAAGCCTGTTACTGGGAGCTGAATCTTCCCATTTGGATAATCAGTGTGTATTTCTTGCCTATGCACTTAACTATAGATGTTTTAAGGTCCACTATGGCTCAGTCCTAAAGAACTATAAAATGTGAATATTATTTATACTGCATGTTTGTTTTAAAAAAATAATAGTACCTAAAAGTAACGCAGCACTTCTGTACTCCGATGTCTCTAAAGGAACTCTTTAACAGGAAGCTTGAGTTTGCAATTAATTTAACAAGGAGCAGAACCAATTAATACTGTTTCCCTATGAATTTGTTTCATGACCTGCAATGTACAAATTCTCTTCCAAACTTCTGGAGCACTTCTTTCCTGTGTGGATTGCTCTGGACTGTGGCTGTGTGCTGTGGCTGCCTTTCCCACCAAAGGGGCTTCTACTTATCAAGCTATTTTTACAACATTTACATATTATTAACAAGATTAAAGACTGTACTTTTCTGCTGGGCAATGGATGCAGAAGTTATTAGGAGAGGGCAGGCAGATGACACAAATCTTGCTTCCTTAGAGAACTTGTCCCAGACATTAAAATTCTATTAATCCTTTGTGATTCCTAATGGGGTTTATAACACCAAACTCCAGCAGATTCTTTATTCATGAGGGTAGACCTTCTTACCCACTCAAGAAAGAAAAAGTGCTAGACCATTATTTTGGTTATTAACTATTACTATTTAGTAATGTCCTGGGTTGAGTGACACAGGACTAACTTTTCTTCTAAGGCTGAGGAAAACTGCACTTTTAGAAGACTCTAGTGTCTGAATTTGTGAAAAGATTTATTTTATAGCCAGCTAGGCTATGTATGATTCAAGGTCTTGGTGGTTTTGAGCCTTGCCAGGTGCAGGGAGGCAGAGGAGTGAAGCCTGGGCATTTGATCCAGGCTGGCCAACAGGGTTATTTCATACCATGAACATCACATTCAATATAAATTAGAAAAGTTTGCTGTGTAGCTCTCTCACTTGATTGCAGTGATCCAAAGAGCTCCTTTCCCTGGTACCGGACTGCTGAGGCCTTCCCTTCTTCCTGAAGCCATTGCGCTGGCAGTGCCTAAAATTGTTGCCCACTGCTGGGAGTGCACAGCTTCCCACTGATATAATTGGCTGAGTATAACTCTTGTATATCTTATATTAGTGTTGTGATTAATACTGGTTCTTTAGTACTATTGTTAATTATTTAGTCTTATCCTATTAAGCCTATTTATATTTTCAACCCTCATGTTTCCTTGTGTTCCCCAATTCCCCTTCCTGGGTGGGGAGGGGTCATCAGGAGATAAAATAAGTGTCGAAACGACAATAAATTGTTATGGGTTTTCTCAAACCATAACAAGTAAACACTCCAAGCACTGCAGGGAAATCAGCAGACGCAGGCCTAGCCCCAAGGACTTTCCATACTCAGGTACTGAACTGTGGTGTTTATTGTTTGGTACCAGCCAGATGGCTGTAAATGACAGTATCTGACTCTGGCTGTTCTATGGAGATGGTACTAGATTTTTCTGCAATTTAGACCTTGGGGTTTCCAAACTCCAAAGGCAACTCTTGCGTTTATATGAAGATAGCCTGATCTTTTTTTTCCCATAAAAAGCAATGACCTGTACATGTCTAGTGCAGGGAAGGTAGCGAGGCCTGTGATAACAAGGAGCGGAAGGGAGGGAAGAAAAAGAAATGAAGGGTGGCCAAACACTGCTGTTTGTGGCATGACAAACAGAGAAAGGAACAAACCTGCATGTGGTAGCCAAGTCTGTCGCTGGAGAAGTGAACTAAGTTGTTTAACCAGAGCAATGCCAGAGAACAACTAAGAATGGGTTTTCTTTGATACCTTAGCATGTAACCAAATTGTAATTAAATGAGATTTTTATCACAGTATGCTGAGAGGCAAATACTTTTTTCCCCAAAATCTTTGAAATGTTGTTCTGTGCAAATCTTGGCAAAAGTTTAATTTGTGTAAAAGTATTATATGAATGCCTTTCTACAGTTTAGGAAAACTTTCAGGTAAATGTGTTCAAGCTTATTGAAAGAAGATATCTGGACATACGCTGCAGTGCACACAACTGCAGATGAGCTACAAAACGTACTGTTTCTTTGTGCTGCACAGAGATTGTGTATTATAAATAAAAACTATTGGCAGATCATGAGATCTGAGATCAGTATATTCTCGTTCATAACTACTAACAATTGGGAAAAGCTAAACATAAAGATAAAATAGTAACTCAATTGGTTGACTTCATCTGTTATTCATCTGTTTGGTAACACTCTTCTACCAAATATGGGCACATCTGAGTTGTGTTTTGTAGGAAATGTAAACTGAGACAAATTTGTCATTTAAGTAACATCAAATGTTTAATTGTCAGATATTGACTGCTTCAAAAGGTGGCAAAAATTAAGGTTTTTGTAGAGCAGAATAGTTTCATAGTAAGGAAAATGGAGATAAGATTTTTTTTGTTGTTGTTGTTTTTTGGGGGAGTGACTTTCAGGCCTCTGAATGGGTTAGAGAAAGGAAAGTATAATGGAGATACTGGTAGGCTTTCCTTGTATCAAATCTTTCAAATGAATGAAGAAGGACAAAAGATCTAATTTAGAATGTAAGAAGTGAAATATCTCAGAATAATGGAGTATTACCAGCAGCTTTCTGCTGTGGCCTACTGATGTCTAAATGATGACTGAGGTATCATATCAGATTTTAGAAATGAAAGAAGGAGAAACCAAACAAGTCACGGTTGGAAATGATTAATTTAAAAAATAAAGGTAAGAAGGAGCAAATTGATGTAGCATAAAAATGTATGAAAAACATGAGAAGAAATTCTGAGGTAGTTTTAGTGGATCTGCTATTTAATAACCGGAAATAATAAGTTTGGTTAGGACTGCTTTCCTGTGTTAGGTGTCCTGGAATCCTTTTTTTGGGAGGTGTAGACAGAGGTCATGGAAGTCATAACAGAATAGAACAAAATGGGAAGGAATAGTAGTAGAGCAATCACCACTTTTAACTGCTGCAAAGTGTGCCCTGAATCTGTCAGCAGGATTTCTGTTTTTGTTTTTCAGAAGAAAAAGTATAGCAAACCAGATCAAACCTAACATTTTTTGTCTGGGTCCCCATCATTCACTAGAGGAAATGACAAACTCATTTTATGTAATTTTTATGGCTATCCCTTCCCCCTTCCCCTCAATTCTGTTTTATTCATTAATTGCAATTCTCAGTTTTTGTTGCAAGCTTCTTAAACTGGATTATCACCTTTTCATTCCAATATTCTCTCCTAGTTCCCTATAGTTATCACTACCTTTTTATAAGGGTTGATTTCATAGCCTTTTGATCTGCTTTAGTACTTCACTAACCATACTTTATAACACAACCATAATTATTTTTCCTTATGAAGAAATCCAGTTTTGTTTTCAAGCTCCTGAAAACTCTTCATTTAAATGACCTAAACGTTAATTGAACTCTATTTATGGCCCATCTTAAAAGCAGTCAGTCAGCTGTAGTTAAACCCAATGTATTTTCAAGTTTCAAAATTGGATTTATAAATGTTTATACAGGGGGAGTGACTCGTACAAGGTTACAAATAGAAATTTCAAAGAGAGGGAACATTTAAATGAAGAATGTCAGTTGAAAAAATTCTAAACAATTTTGCAATTTAGATCAGTAAAAAAATATGAATCTATAAAGATATTAGAGCAATAGGAGCAAGATTGTGAAACACTTTAAGAAAAGTCATGTCCTGTTGTGGGTTCAAATGGCTGGCATGAAAATACATTGTCAGTGTGGCTTTGTTTCTTGCTTTCTGGCCATACCATGGTGTGGAAGCTCAGTATTAATTGAGCAGGAATGTGACTTCATTAAAGATGCTATTTCTCAGCAGCGACAGTAGATATTTATTTCCTTTGTTACAGTAAAAATCCATTTTAACTTAAATGATCCAGGCACTATAGTTGTTCATGTTTGACTCTTCCATTGCGTTTTAGACCTTAACAATGTCTTAGACTAAATGTGCCCAATGTTTTGGAGTAAGCCTTCTCCTTCTCCCTCCTTGCCCTTCTCCTTTCCTTTCCCCAACCTGCATATGTCTGTCTTGTGATTTGGCTTTTTTAGACTGAAAAAAAGACAGTTTACAGTGGTACTAGATAGATTAAAGATCTTCAATAAATCACATTATTGTGATCATTACACCACCATTGTTCCTAACATATTAACATGGGCTTTACACTGAACTCCCAATAGAGGAATTAATGAACAGAAACTTTTGGTTTTAAGGTTTATACTATTAGGTATGAATGATGCTTAGTCTTAGGACTAAAATTTGGGTTAGAAGATTGGTGTTCATGTTTCAATATAATATTGTCCTTATTAAGCCATATCATAGATTGAATGCTAAACTTTGAACTTGATAGACCACACCTAAACCCTCACATCAGCACTTGTCAATCATAGTATACAGTTTTTAAAGAAAAATACCATCGTAAATCATGGAAAATAGAGAAACATTTATCCAAAGAGAAACTATACCAGCAACTCCAGGAAATGTCTTTCAACGTATAATTATACGCAAAGGGAATAGACACATTCATTGCTACCTTATGCTTTATAAAGCCATGAGAGTTAACCATTGTGCATTAATATGTGCATTACCTGTCATAGCTTACTGCTTAATTATTATGTCTATTTGATATGAATTGGAATTATACACAAATAATAGTGAGTCTTAAATGCTCTTAAACTTGTGAGACAGAATTGTATCTTTAGATTATAATGTCAAGAACCTAGTTAAATATGATCCATATACAATAAAAGCAAAGAATAATTTTGAAGAATGAATGCACTGAGATTTCCTTTAATGCACAAGCCTTTAAAAGCTGAGGCACACACTCACAACTGTGCACAATCCCCCTCACTTTTTTAGGCTCTATCTTGGTATTATATCATACCAAGGGACATCATATTGGCATTTGTTTAGTATGGATATACATTTTCTTGCATAGCCATGTATTGGAGGCTGTTTGATTTCATGCTCAGGTGTAGCCAAATTTCTTTTCTGATCTTTCAAACCAAATGAACTGCTCCAAATGAGATATGGGAACTTCATGCAGCGTTGTTGTCTCTGTGATAAGAGTCTGGTTAGACTACCTGGATATTAGCTGATGACTAAGTTAGCATGACATGTCTTTAATACTAGATACATTTAGATTTGGTTTTCCATTTGGACTTTCTTGTGCTGCTGGATTCTGATCTTAATGTGTTTGTTTCTGACATATTTCCTAAAAATTAGGGTTGCAGTACATCATTTTCTAGTTTAATTTTTTACCTTAATTCATGGAGTGTGTTGTCATTCAGATTGTGAATAAAAATAAAGACAACTTGTGGCCTGGACCTACTTTTTCTTTGCAAAATAATAAAATAAAGGCAAACAAAAAAAGGAAAGGCAAATTGTCCTAAAAGGAACAACATCTGAATACTAATTTTTCAGAACACCAGAATAGAATAGAAAAGACAAATAAGAGTACTTTCTGAAGCCTTTAAAAAAGGGTTGCCTGAAAGATTTTTGGAAGTGAAAATTAAATTTGGCAGAAGATATGTAAGGCTCAGCTACCTGCTAAAACTTGTCAACTCTTAATTTTACATCTGTTGTTGATCACACTGCAGGACTTGATAATATGTTTATGATCATGTCACTGCAATGGAAGAGGCAATGTTAAATTGTCATGTCTAGTCAAGTAGGGGGCTTGGTCTTTCATGTATATTTGATGATAAACAATCCCACTGAAGCATAGCTGGTGTGTTGCAGTAGTACCCTTACAGGAAGGACTTGTGTTTAGTTTTGTTATTCTTTGCTGCCTCAGGCATAAGCCTGAGAGATCTATGATCTATGATCTCTCAAGGTATTTCAAGCAAAATAGAATTACAATTATACAGACTTTCAACGAAAGAGTAGTTTCATCTGTAATCCTGGTTTTATCTTAAGGGTTATCATTTTGCATTTTGTTTAGCAACTGAATAAGAAAAGCCCTTCCAATAACTGCCAGGTATTGGCAAATAACTACTCAGTGTTCAGGTTAAGTAAAGATTTTGTGCATTATAAAATGATTTAGCAATTAGATTTCAAAGTAGCATATGATCTATGTTGCTATCCTTGGGTTCCTTCCTTCCTCTTGCATGGTAAAAATCACTAAATTTAATTAAAAAAATGTACATTTATCCTTCCTTTTTAAATATTGGTCCCATTGCCATTAGTATAGGAGAAGCTACCACACTGCAGTAACAAAACCTGAAAAGATCTTTTAAATCTAAATATATTAAATATAAACATTCAGGATGAAACTTACTTTAATAAAAGACTTTTAATATTTATTAAATTGTTTTGCACCTTGAAGAGAAACCAAATGTATGTGCACATTTTGGTTGTGTAAAATAGGCCGTTCTTTCTCACTTGCCCTTACCAAGCTGTGCATATTCAGGCTATACCTCCCATCGGTAGGTATGTTCAATATATGCTCATGCCATTAACTCCCCAAGGATTCTGTCTTGAGGGTGTCACACCTAGCAGCAGGTTTGGAGCTAGAAAACATCGTACTATAAATATTTTTCTGCTACATATACTACAATTATAAATATACTTTTAAAACGTTTTTGGTGGTGAGGAAATACTAGTCATATCTGTAGCTGTATTTTTTAATGACTTGATAAATTATTTCCAAGATCTTTTCTATTGAACCACTTGATTAGGAAAATATACAGCTGAACTGCTGAGCACATAAGTTAACACAGTTAAGTATTCTTTTGGAGAGTCACCAGAAATACTTCAGAGTCTTCCAAGATTTTTGTTTCCTAGCTTCCTAGCAAATTTTCAATTTCAAGAAGGCATTTGGAGTTGTCATTAATTTTTACTGTGAAAATGTTTGTATAGAAATTGCTTTTGTAAAGTGCGAGCTGCACAAATAAGAGTGGTGGTAGTTCCCTTTGGCTCCAAGTGATGACAATTCTTGAGTTAGAGTTGTAGCTTTGCTAAAATATTTGAAAGATAATTGTCCTGATCTCATTGTCACAGGAATGTGCACGTAAGTGCAAGTAAAGAAAGCTATACCTTTGCAAACCACTCTACACAGATAACACAGATAAGCAGCAAATCTCAAAGCCTGAGTGTTGTCTGCATATTCTTTGTTTGCTGTTTTCTTCCCCAGAGGAGCTTCCAGGAAAAGGCCAGTCAAATACTAGGGTGGAAGTCCAGTAAGATACAGAACTTAATTTCCCCTTCTGCAGCCTACTCCTGTCCCAGGGCTCCAGGGAAATGTCTCAGATTTGCTGTCCACTGTCACTTGCTTTCAGAAACTTTGTCCTAGTAGTTCTCTACTCATCTTGGCGTTAAATGCAGTCTTTCTCTCCTCTGATCTTCCCATCCTTTGCCTTGGATCCTCTGACACCTAACCAGAGAGCTCTGATTTGCCAGTCTTCTGGGAAAGCCTTTCCCTTTCTCCCCTTTGTGGAAAGATAATTCAACAGCTGTATCTGCAAGTTTTGAGGATGTGCTCTGGAAGACCTTGGTTTCCTCCCAGGACATCTCCCCTTCACACCACAAGGCCAGAGCTGGCAATTAGCCAGCTGTGCTTCTCTGCCCCTCTCCAGACAATCTAGAGATGCTCTAACTTCCCACAGACTGTTTGTGGGGAAGGGAAACATCTATTTCATGTGGTGCAGGTCAGGCTGAGCCAATTTCTGGAGTCTTGACAGCATGTGTGTTTAAAAGTGAGTGTGAATATTTCACAGTAAAATATGAAAAGTCTACTTTGTGGTCTTTTAAAAATATTTCTGGCGCAGCAAAACAAGTAAGATGGGAGACAGGCTTTTCGTATGGGATTACTTGGTGCTAGAGCCGCATTATTTCCTTGCCAAGTTTTTGGTAAAGTTGGAGAGTGTATTTCCTTGACTATGATGAGGCGAGACACTCTTTAAATAGACAATAAATTTTATCGCCATCTGCAGAGCAATCTGATGTATTAAATGAGGAGTTACGAAAATCTTCTGTTGGCTCTTTTTGAATAAGCAGGTTCATATGGATTTTATAAATACAGAACTGGATTTTTAAATATGCCTACCACAAAATTTATCACAAAATAGTTTATTACACAGTGATAATCTCGGTTAGATTATCTCTTCCTTTTTGATGCTTTGTCCTAATTTGAGATAGAGAGAGGTATATACATACAAAGTTTTTTTAAAAAGATTTTAAAAATACCATGTCAACTCATGTTTACAGGAAGATTCCTGATCTGCCAGTCTTCTGTCAGTCCCATGTCAGTTATGGTAAATGGTGGTATTAGATATGAACGTATAGTAGTCCATTTTGACCACATAGTCTATGCTATCTGAACATCTATAATGCGTATGGAGTAACAAAGATATGAATCTAAAATCTAAAGTTTACTGGCCTAAATTATGCTATCAGAAGTGATGGGAAGACTGTAGCAAATAGTCAGAAAACCAGACTGGTCTAGGCTAAGGCCCTGCCAGCACCCTGAAGAGCTGTGTTCATTCTGCTTAGCTATGGTCTGCTGCGTGGTCATGGGCAAACTATTTAGCCTGTGCATGTCTCAGTCACTTGCCTGTAAAATGGGAGAGGAGACTTCAGTTTTGTCTTCGGTTTAGTCTGTTAATGTAGAAGAAAATGACTTTTCTAATGCACATAGTACCGAGCACAATGAAGTCCTGACCTCCCTTCTAGACATATTATAACATGAAAAAGATAAAATTATTCTGCTGTGTTGCTATGAGATTTTTAAACCCATATATCTGCACTAGTAATTTATTTTGAACAGTTTGAGACACTTCAGGTGTTGGCATTCATATATCAGCAATCCAATATAGCAAAAATCACACTTTATCACCAGAAACCCTGTGTCTTACTTAGGTTTAACAAGTAACTTCACAAATTAAAACAAGAGTTTAGGTATGCCAGCAGCTATAAACATCTGTTTAAACATGTTAGGGATTATTAGGGCAGTACCTCAGCCTTGTTAACTTGAAGTGTGAGCCAGGTTTGCAGTCCAAAGCAAGCATAAGAACTGTGATGTAGCAGAAAGAAGGGAAAAACCTTGTTCTTGCAGAGTGAAGATTAATTGGACATATACAATAAGTACGCACAAGCCTTTAAACTTTCATTCAAATCTATTCCAGTCACAAAAACACAGCTGTTCAAGCTAACAAAGCATTATAGGTCTAGACCTGCAAATGAGCACATGAATGGTATTAGAAATTAAAACCTGCAGTAAAAGTCTTAGGGCACAGTTTGTCACATCTGTACGCAGTCAGATCTCATTGAAAATAATACCAAGTTCAGAGTCAGACTTTGGTGTTCATTATAAATGCACTCCAAAATTGTGTGATTGAACAACAATCAGTTTTGGGTTCTCAAAATTCCAATATAATGCTGTAAAATTAAGGAAGCTGAGTGACAGCCAGTAGGAACAATTAGTTTCTCATGGAGAAAGATACTCATAAGTGTTCATTTGTTCTTTTTAGAAAAGATGAGGGCAACATACCTATTTCATCCTAATTCTTCTCCAGTACACTTTTATGCCTAAACCATAATTGAAATACCTTTGCCAAAGCCTCTACTGCTTCATCCGAGCAAAATAACAGAATCACAGAATTGTCAGAGTTGGAAGGGACCTCTAGAGATCATCTAGTCCAACTCCCCTGCTAAAGCAGGATTTCCTATAGCACATTACTCAGGACTGCATCAAGGTGTGTCTTGAAAATCTCCAGAGAATGGGACTCCACGACCTCCCTGGGCAGCCTGTTCCAGTGCTCTGTCACCCTCACTGTAAAGAAGTTTTTCCTCATATTTGAATGGAACTTCCTATGTTTCAGCTTGTGCCCGTTACCCCTCATGACTGGTGGTGGTATCCTTCTGAAAGTGGTAGGTGTCCTTCCTCTATATCTTGTTCTGCCTGGCCTCCTTGATTTCGTGCTTTCTAAGCTCTTTCCATTAACCAGGCAATCTGTCCTTGCAGATCCATCTTCTCAGTCTTTCCTCTTCACACCTGTTTCCCTCTATCCAAACTAGAGCTTTAGCTATTCTGACATGATCTTACGGTTGTTTGGATTTTAGTTCATATGTAAGATGGCTGAAACAAAGTCCTTAGTGTTTTCGTTATGTTGTTTCTCTCCTCGTTTTTAATCATTGTGAACAAAATTAACCTTTGTCTGTCATTTATGCAGTAATCACTTTATCAGCATTTCTTTGTGATCCCCACATCTAGGTGATAGTCCAGTCTTGCATAATTTTTCATAAGTAATTGAGATTTCTCTTTTTCTGTTCATTCACACAACTAGAACTTTTAATTAAAATACTTAATTGTGTCAATGTCCCTTTCAGTTCTGTCTTGTTTATGTCTGCTCAACATGCTGTTAAATGTTTTTCATTCTCATTTTGTTCATGTGGCTCAACTCTTTACATCTATCTAACTTCATTATTTTTTTTTTTTCCTTACACCGTATGCAAACTACTTCCACAACTTTCATGTTCCATCACTGATCAATCTTTGGGTAGTTTTCAATTTCAAATGAGATCATGAACTTACTTTCTATGAAAAAGAAGCCTCTCAGTTACAGCCTAATATTGCATATAAATAAATGTATATATTTCTATTTTTCCAGTACATTGTTATTCAGAGTCATGGTTTAGGGAACCTGGGTGTTTTGCTGCGCTGTAGTCTTCAAACAGGATGGGTAGAATAACGTGAAGAATAGGTAAGACAATCAAGAAAAAGGCATGAGAACGGATTATTAGAACACCTTGCAGTGAAAATCTGTTTGAATTTAAGAAATGGAAGGAAAATGGTACAAGCAAGTATTTCATGCTTCTTTGTGTAAATTGTGATGATGGAGGAGCACAACAACCAGCCACTTAAAAATGCTAGAAATCTACCATCCGTATCTTGAAGTGCCAGGGGAAAGAAAAAAGACAAATCACTGTTGTAGAAATATGCTTAAGCAGTTTGCCAAGAAGCAAATTTTGCTGCAGAGTTAAATGATTCGGTATATCTTCTGGTTTGAGAGAATTACATTTTATCTTATTTCCATGTCAAGTTATCTATTTGATTTCTTAAATACACCCTTTTTCTTCTTCTTTTTTTTTTTTTTAATTAGGAAAAAAACCAACTTAAGTGCTGGAAGAATAAACAGCCTACAAGAATTGTCGGTTTTATATATATATTGATTGTGAAGATGGGTATTTGAAAGGACCTGCATTGGGAAGACTTCTAGCAGTAATTGCCACTTTAAAAATGAAATTAGTGAATATAGAAACTGTCCTGGACTGTAATTCTTCATTAGAGACTTCTACTTATGCCTTTTTGCATAAGTTTTCTTCTTTGTTTTGGAAGAACGTAAGGCAGTTCATGAAAACTGTATCTATTAACAGTGATTTGGTGGAAGGTATGTGGACTCTGACAAAGGATCTAAATCCTCTCTGATTTACTTCTCAACTCAATCTGTGTATTCCTCACTGCACTCATGAATGGGCTAATTTCCCCCAAAAGACTACTTTGCCTTACTTGTTCCTTTTGAAATATTAATATTCACATTTAAAACTAAAACCAGACTAATTCTGATATTGCAAATGGCATTCCTACAAAGGATGTTCTCATGTCCTAAGAGAGTGGTTGTAACTTGATGTTTTTCCTAGATGTAGTCAGTATGATAAATACATGACAACCATGGAAGGATGTGGCCAATTTTCCTCAGACTGACCGGCACATCTGAACAGTTGCTCAGATATGACAACAATCAAAATCTGGATAAAACTTCATGCTTACAATTCTTGGCATGTGCATATTTGGAAAGAAACCATCCAACAAACCCAGCAGCAAGTCCTGTCAAATTCTGGGTGTAACCAATGATTTTATAAATAAAAATGAATTACCAACTAGCAGTGGGTTTCCCTAATCTTCAGGAAAAAAATTAAAACAATAAGCTTGATCAGACATAAGAACATCTCAAGAAGTTTGTTTGAAAACAGATCTGTTTTCCAGTGCAAATCTCGTTTACCTTCAAGAACTTGGATACTACAAACAGCATGGAGTATTACAAATTGATAAAGTGGTTATTCTAATACAACCTCCAGAAAATTGAAAGTGTGATTACTCTCTACATAGTAGTAGAATTGGGCCAGAAAATACAGAAAAAAGTATCTGAATTGTATTTCAGCATCAGAAAAGTGATGTGTTGTCACTTGCTGAATTTAGTAGTGGGATGCTGCCTGTACCATACCTGAACAAAGAGATTTGTTTGATTTGTGCCCATAAATTAAAGATAAAAGATGAGTTTGGCTCTCTTAGAAAAACAAAACAAAAAATGTAGTTGAACATTATTCAAAGAAGGTTTTAAAGACAAACAGGAAAATAGCAAAAGGAGTGCTGCTTAGAGTGATGCATTTGACAATTCTGATGGATTGAGTTGTGGATTTTTTTAAGCACTTAATTCACTTCTTGCTTTGTTTTGAAATTTAATAATCTAGCATGTTTAAAAATTTAATGACAGATTTTTTTATAGTCAAACTTAAATTCAAGAAAGTAATGACAAGTGCTCTAGTACAAAAATAACACACCTAATTTCAACACCAAAAGTCAATGTCTAATGTATAAATTATAAGGTGTATGGTAGAATAATTCTTTTTGATATTTTTTTTGGTCATGGTGATGTAAAGTTCTTTAAAATTGCCAAAGTATGAAATTGAAAAAAACCATAACTGATGATAGATTTTTGACAGGCATAACAAAATTTTTCAGTGTTAGCCAGCAACCTTAGGAAAGTGTCAAATCCAGTCAATCCTATTCATTACTAAAAGTAGCAAATCCTGCCTTCTGATAACCCTACACGCATGTCCACCAGGTAGCATATTCAAACAATCATTTTTGTGCCCTTAGGTTCCACCCTTCCTCAAACCTCTCCTTTACTGTGATATCGACAATAAATTTGCAAATTTTTAGTTCGCTGATACAGTGATATCACATACTATCTTGTTGATCAATAGCCTGTACTTTTTTTCCAAGCATCTATATCCTCCTCTTAGAATTTTTTTGATTTTACAGTGAGGACCATGTCTGTTTTGTGCAGTCCCTTGCACAGTGGTCCACAGCAAGTACTCATAGTTGCTATGGTAACATAATAGCTATTGAAGAATATTGCAGTCTAAAAAGCATGATTTAGAAAACATGTCATAACAACATAATGTAGATTTCCTTTCTTAGGGAGCAATCCTCTGTTTTTTGCTTCTGGTAGCTACCAACCTGCTATGCAGTAATTGTGAATTCATCTGTGGAGTTCAAATAGGACCGCACAAGTCGAAGCTGACTGTGTGAATTAAGAGTGAATTAATGAAAAATAAGGAAAGCAAGACTTTCCTGGATGCATGTGTCATGGTACTGAACCTGTTGAAATGGACAGCAGTGGCTGTTGAGTGAATTGGAGCAACAGGCTGTTAAAGGAATCCTGAGTTTAATTCAAGTTAAGTAAAGAGGGGAAAGGAGAGACTTGTGTGGAAGGAATCAGAGCCACGGTGAAGCAAGAAAGGAATAAAAGTAGGAAATTCCTCATTGTATGCTTTGCTGTGGCCTGCTCAGGAAGTCACCTTTGATGTTTGCAAATGAGTTTCATGTGTTGTTGCCTACCGTCGCAATTCCTGCCCTTGTATAGTTAAACCACGAAGCATATTTTCATTGTCAAACTCAGAATAGAGGCAGGCTACTGACATATATTCCATATGCTATGGTGCTGGGAGGAAGATACTTTATAGAGAAGACTTTAAAATGAATATAATGAGGAAGATGCAGAGGAAAATATGGTGCATATTTACATCACAACTCCAACAACAAAGAAAAACTGAAAACAAAACAGAATGCATGTTTGCAGTATGTCACCCTAAAGGATATCTTTAAGTTGAAATATTAAAAGCATTCTCAGTAACAGCAGAGTTATGTCAGTTTAAAACAAAGCCCAAATTTGTCATACCTCAACAGTTCAGAGTAGTGTATTCAAAGCAATTTGACACTACTCGAATGTCTTCTAAACCTGTGGTCTGCTTTTGTTTTTCTCCTTTTTCCTAACCTTTCCCCCTTTTCTCTATCCTCCCTCTTCTAAGTGCCTCACTTGTTGTCTGGGTTCCAATATATGTTGCTGATCTATCTCAAGTATGTACAGTCAGGGGATAAGGAAAAAATGTTACGTTGATTTTTCATGTATTTCTCTTATGTTTAAAAATTACTTTCCTCTCTATAGAAGGTTGGGATTTAATCAAATATTTGGATAATTAAATATACACTCCTAGATGAAAGATTCTATTGCTTTGCTTTAAAATTGTAATTTAAAAGCTGCTTTATAGCTATAATTTGTTTGCATTATATCACCTAGAAACTGAAGTAGGGCCCTCACTGTGCTAAACAGTTTATGAATGCATAGAATTAAAACTGGGAAGGCTTAGAGCTTGTGAGTTTTACTGTTGACTGCAACATACCAAGGATTTCACCCATGACAAAAAACATTCCCTGCCCCAAAAAACCTTACACTCTTAATGAGCGAGGCAGATTCACAAGGGGAGGTGAGGCAGGCAAAGTGGTTCATGGTTATGAAGCAGATCAGCTACAGAGCAGAGAATGGGTCCTTCTGTCTCCTGTCACAGCGCAGTGCCCTGGGCGTGCTGCCTCGACACATAATTAACTACTAAATCTTTCTAGCAACCTCTGAGAAACCTAGTAAATTAGCCTGCATTAAATACTTTGCTGATTCCAGTGCCGATCCAGCTTGCTTAAATTTTGCTCGAATATCTCTGTGCTACGCTCCAGCCCGCCTGTGTTCTTACTTCTGGGAATCTGTTGGGAGTTGCCTCTGTTTTGAAAAATGATTCCTGGAAGGCAGGCTTGCTTTGGACCCAGAGTGGTATAATGTTCTCTTCCCACAGAATGGAATAGGGGAAGAGAAAGGTGACTGTTTACTTAATTTGTGGTGAAGAGTGTGGACAGTGCTGTTGATCACAAAGACTTGTAGGGATCTGGGAGGACAGGATATCAGTTTCCTTTTCATTACAGGATCTCAGAATTATGGTCTTGGTAATCAACAAATAAATTACAGGAGATTTTTCCCTTGGAATTATTTTCATGTTAAAAGTGCAAATATAAGGGAATACAAATGAAACTGGAAAAAACTGGGCTAAATTAATCTTTGGTGTCACTGTGCTAGCTTCAGTCTGGGCTAGACTACATTTTAGCCTCTTTAATCACTTTGGAAATACCCGGTCATGATATGAAGCACCAGTTATGGTAGGGCTATTACACCAAGGTTTTTCAGGTAGACTGGAGTGCTGATAGGGATGTAAGAGTGAATTGTACAGGAAGGAAAACAAAATTAGTCAAAGTTTTAAAAGGTCTTTTAGATATAACATCCCAAATATTAGTTTTGCGGAGGGTAGACTTAGGCCACAGGTTTCAGGATTTTTTTCCTTGAAAGTTTAAATTTTGGGAACAAACATTAAGAAAGTTGGTTTAATTTGTTCCTCTCTTTCGTAGAATGAATCTCCTTCTCAGTCATCCTTAGTTTCTGCCTTATTGCTAGTTTCTTTCCTATCATTTAGTTATATAATTATTTCTAATATTAGAAACGTTTGAGCAATACACTCATGACGTACTCTGGCTCCCTTCTCCTTCTCCCTTTCACCATCCAGGAGATGGAGTTTAGCAACATGCTTATGACCTACTTGCAGATTTCTGCCAGTGGGAGCTTGAGGTCAGATGGATGGAATATTTCTTCTTGAGACAAGAAGGTATCTGAACTCTTCAGAAGTCTTGCAAGGTATGGACTAACCATGCATATTTCTGCAGAATTTGAGCTGGGACACTCTGTAAGGCTACTCTGACTTAAAACATTGCTATGTGTTGACCCTTAAAGTGTCTGTGCCTGCTCTCAGCAAAGCAGTTTGACTTTAGTTTTCTCTGTTTCTTTGGAAGAGATGTTACTTTAATTACCTATTTCCTATAGGCTAAGAGGATGTTCACAAAGTACTGAAGCTCAGCGGATACAATAGTGGCTGAACTGTGGAAAACTGATCCTGGGTCTCCTTTTAACGCTCCTTAAAATAACATTTTCTTGATCTTGTCTCATTAACCCCTAATCTTTACATGCTTTCAGTTGAACTTTTGCACTAATTTAAATACTTTTAACTTCTTAAAAAACACACCTTGACTGGTTAAAGTATCTTTACTCCCCTGTAGAACTGCAAATTTGCTGCTGTAGACCATGGAATGTAATTTTACTTTTTGTACTTATATGGACACAAATATATCTGGGATGTGGTACAATTCAATAAAAGAAGTAAAATATAGTGCGATATTGGAGCCCCATAAACATTGTATCTGAGGAATATGGCACAGAAGTACTCTGACACAGAATATATTTTTTGGAGGCAAAAATTAATTTGCCTAAAATGAAAGCTCAATAGCTTGACTGATGATAATTGCTGACTGCTTTTAGGAACTGGAGTTGTGGTGTGGTACCTTGCTAATTTAAGCCACTCTCCAATTTCACTCAATGAAATCAAATTGTTTCCACAGAAATTTAACTTTTATTTCTTTGAATACTGTATTTTTGTTTTTACTATAGTGCTTATAACACTGTATGGATAAATGATAGCCAGAAAAAAGATGCTGGATTAATTGCTAGCAAGATGACATTCACCTTCCAATTTAGAACTGTTTAAGGTACATGAAGATTAGTGCAATATTATGATTATTTTCAACTGTGACATTAATTTCAGTAGTCAATTGCAGTTGAATTGTAGGTGTTCAAATGAAAACATGTACAGATCCTTTTCTATGTGATATAAATACAATATTTTAAATAAGAAAAATCCTAAATAATTTCCTAACACAAAATAATGTGTCTTTATACTTGAGCGATCCACGCATGGATTAATCCACTATAGGTAGTCTGGAAAAACAAGCTGTAGACAAGCCCTTGCTCTAAGAAAGCATAAGTATGCAATTTTTCTAAAATTTAGCTTGAGCTATTTAATATTTGGTATGCAAAATGAGAAGAGGAAACAAAGACGAAATGGAGTGAAATTTAGTCCTGCTTAGATTCAGTAAGAAGATATGACTTGTGTACCACCTATCTCCTGCTTAAATCCTCAAGAAGTGATAAACTGAAATGTCAGACTTAATTACACTTTTATATAAAAATTCATGCAAGATTTAATTACCACATTTTCTGCATGTTTATGTGTTGTGTGGAAATCTGTAGGCTATTTTATCTGTTGGCTTGATCTAGAGGAATAATATAAACAAATTACTTTATTTTTTTTTTAAAGCTATCCTGGTAGTGTTACAATTTGCTTCATGTTTCTTAACTCTCCTACATGCCTGGAAAAAAAACCAAACCTCTTTGATTTAACAATGACATATTAGAAACCAAAGCATGTGAAACATACTGGTGTTTTGCAAAAATAATTCTCCTGAAAGTTACTCTGTGCTTATCCTGTTGTCAGTGCTAGGAAATTATACTTTCTTCTTTGTCTATGCAAATTTTACAGTGAGGTTTTATTTTCTTTCTTCTGTGCATTTTGCACTCATTTTCATATATCTGTCATCAGAGCATTAAAAAATCATAAAAAAGCTTGGTGTTATAAAAGTCCTGACAGCACATTTTCAACTTGCTTTATTTTTTTCTTGTTCAATTCACAATCAATGTTTGGAAACATCAAAGTCTGTAGAAGAAGGTTCTTTTTTTTTTTTATCTAGACCTTTTATTTAGCATGTTTCTAACAACTATTTGATAGCAACCTCCCTTCCCCCTCCTTCTCCCACTGTAAACCCAAAAGGTATGCTAAGTTCCTTCTTCGAGTTTGCAAAGAACAAGAAATGATTGGGTTACTGTCTCCAAGGTTCCTCCCAACCGTACAAACTCCAGATTTTGAAGGTACCTCCCAGGTCATTGTTCAGACACTACAGCATATAATGGTGTTCATGTAATGACTGAGCTCCACATTAAAAGTAATTAGGCTTTTTGAGTTATTGTTTCATTGGATAGCTGTTGCAGGCCTTCACGTCTCTAGTTCAGCAAAGAGGCCACATGGTTAACTCTGTTTTAGTCTTTCCTCTGGTTTACAATCAGGACACAGCTGAAATGTTTATATGCAGTAGATACAGTGCTTCTGAAAATATCTGTGCATAGATCTGTGAATAGATTAGTCTCTGTTCTAGAAAATGAGTGAGAAGTTTATTTAAAGGACAAATAGAATTTGCATCATCTATCTGATTTGATAAGGATACAACAAAATTAATAATTTTAACTCCTTTATTGTCTTGCCTAATCTTAGGCTACTGAGGCAACCCCATCCCACTAATCAGTGGGGAAAAGACAACATGAACCTTGCTCCTGCCTCTCCTGCTGTCTCTCCTGCCATTTCATATAGATTACCAGATGCAGCAACATGTCTTCTGTATGGCTAATCAACTACTATTCTTGTTGAAAAAATGTACAGAAAGGAAACAAGTCCCTGAAAGTCCTGTATTCGTGTGTGCAACCTTTTACTATTAGAAATGGCAGAATAAAATGAAGACTTCTGTGACTGAAAGAAGCAACCCAGCACAGCCTTGGGTACATTATCAGGGCTCACTTTTAACACCTGGACAAGATGCTTTTCAGGATGCTATTCTCTAGCTCCATAAGTCTTTCTAATTTGATGTTATTTGATGTGAGTTGTGTGTAAGTAATGTTAATTATGCAATAGGTTTTGAAGAATATGTTTTGATTGTACAGTGGAAATGTCAGTCCCATTAACAATCATTATTACCTGTCAGAAAGTAGAAGCAGCTTTGAATGAATGCTAATTTTTTTTTTTTTTTGTATCTGTGCAGATGCATACCAATGTTTCATACACATTTTGTTTGTGATCACTAAAACAATCTTTTTCTCTCTCCAGGTTTTCTCTGCTTGGATTGAGTTCAGAAAAGAGAGAATGAGGCTCTAACTTCAGGCCTTCTGTGAGTCAGCTTGTATTGAATGTGTTTTTGAAACAAAGGTTTCAGTTTTCAGAAAGTGGTTCATCTGCTGAAGCATTTCCAAACCTTGCTCCCCGTGGTCTCTGGAACTTATTAAGGCAGTGGCAAGGGTTCAAGAGGATTGGAGTGGGGGTTTGGAGGCAGCAGTCCAAAAGGAAGAAACTTACTCTGTTTTGCTTTGTTCTATAGGTTAAGCTAGCTGATTTAATAACTATTTCTTACCATAGATCCTCTCAATAATTTTTGTCTTTAGTATCATCCTCTCAATTCAATGAATTTTTTGTGAATGTCTATGAAGTCTGCTGTATGTTGCAAGGAAAGCCTACAACTATGAAAGGCCATTTTTATTGATTCTAAGGTGACTGTTGGTTCAAATAGACCACTTTTTATTCCAGTTCTGTTGCTGGCCTACTAAACTAAACTGGGGGAGTCTTTCTGCATTTCCCTGTCTCTCTTTTTTTTTTTTTTTTTTTAACTGAAAACAAAAATTATTGTACTCTGATAAAATAATACTCGTCTAATAATGTCAGTAGCTCCTCTCTTAATGCGGTTCAATGTGAATGAATCTTCCTTGAAAATGGATGACAAGAAATTGCTTGAGATTCTATTAGCTTTGTAAAATGTTATTGTTACAACCTCTAAATATACAGCTCCAAATGTGTCCTATCGTTGCCTTAAATGTCTTTGTATTATATCACATTTTGTTGCGTCATTGCCATTCTGTAGTCAAGAAGCAGATGGGTGTCCTTCTCTCCTCCTCAGATTTTTCCAAGGACAAAACTCCAGCTTGTACAAGAAGACTTTGTTATTCCTGAGGTTTATCACCTTCTATTCAACACTACAATCCCTTTTTACTAAGCATGTGCAAAATTTCAACAGAACAAAAAGTTATAACATATGTTCTTGTAAGGAATATAAGCAGTAAACAGAAGTTTGTGTGAAAAAGAAACCTCAAGGAGCATTAGTGGGAACAAAAAATATTTTCTGTAACCCACATTTCTATAAAACTGTGTTATTTTATTAAAGGCTTTGTACACTGTCCTTTTCATGGACAATCGGGACCTACCAGGATTATCAGATTTTAAGTCCAAAATCATGTCCTCCATTCTATTCTTGCAGGAGACCTAAAAGCTGAACATAAGGCTGGTTCTTCCACATTTTTAATGCTGCTATTGAATTACCTGCATACCTTAACGTTTGTAAAATGTAAGCACTGAGAAACTGGGTGTTTTCTGTTTAGTTTATTAGTTAATTAAAAAATCCTACCTATACACGTCCCTACATACTGCATGCCTTCAGTGGGAATGAAGAGGTAGGCAGATTTTCATAATGCAGTCTGGCCACAGTTAGAAATGAATGATATGGAAATGAACAGGTATAGAAAATTAAAACAGCAATAATGGTAATTCCACGTCAAGTTTTTAAAACACAAAACAACTGAACAAGTGCAATTTTTTTTTTCTCTGAATTTATGGCTACCTGTTCTCACTTGTGTGAAATATTGACAATAGGAAAGTTTTTTTCTGGGCAAATTAATGTACCTTCTTTGATTTCTTTGGAGTTCTGTTCTTTGATGTTTGTTTAATCAAGGACTGGTCCATGTATTGAAAGTCATATTTTAGTAATTTAATAGGCTACAATAATTGTCTGGTGACCTAACTTTTGTGGAATATTTAATTGTCAGCCTTTAGGAAATCAGATGGAATAAGGAGTTAAAGAACAACGTCCTTTGAACATTGGTGTCGTTAGTGAACAGCAGAGGATAGTGTACCTGTGTAGATTTCATTCGGCAGCTTGTGTGTAATTGCAAAGACTTTTTTTCTAGGAAAAAAGTGACAAGTGAGCAGCAACAGGAATAGGAAAATCACTGTTGGTTTGCTCTGATTTAATGGGAACTGGATATTCCAGAGCAAAGTTTCCATTCATACGTATTTTCTTTTAATTTTTTTTTTTTTGGAGAACCATCCAGGAAGCCTCCAAATTAAATTTCAGCTGTAGTGTCATGCCAGATGAAGCAGTAGTTTGTGGAAGTATCTGGAACAAAAACTATGTATTCCATTTTTCACCCACAAAGGAAACCCCACTGGAGATTCCTGTTTTCCATTGCATAAGGCATGATTAAAATAAAAATCAGACAGATGGGGGAGACTGGTTAGATAAAAGAAACATAAGACACTAGGGATGGGTCTTGAATATCTTTGTCCATCCACAGGGGTGAAGTTTATAGAGCAAAGAATGGTACATTTCTGTATATTTAATTGGAATATTTAATAATAGCATATATTTTTAGAACATGCATGCAAAAATATGAACATAAGAATTTGATTTTTAATAAGTTTGTATGTGTAGGTTTATCTAATAACACTGCAGACGTAGCAGCATATATCACCCAGTTTCAAAGCATCCAGTTTCAATGTTATTATTAAATTCCACTGTATCAGATTACCAAAACTATGTCTGAACTACATGAATTAGGTGTACCTGACGACTCTTTTCATAACGCACTTGTTTACATTGTCACCTTGTTGCAGGTATTTCAATACATGGAAAATATATGGTACAATGTTCAGTTTTAAAACAGGGTATTGGGTTGCTTTCAGATCTTGTAACCCTAATGTATCAGTGCTTACATAAGTCTTGGTATGAGCATTTGCTCTGTGAACTCTGAAAATTAAGTATATAGCGTGTAACTATGTAATCATATAATCATCTATATAAGAAATTAAAAAATAACATAAATGCAAACTCTAAAAGAATATAAGGCATTAATCTTAAAATATATCAAAATTTACAGATTCTGAGAATGAAGTAGCTCACAAGAAGCCTCGAGGTAATCAAGGGTATTTTTGAGTACAGTAGGTATAAGATGCTTAGAGAAGAGTGATTGATACTGTTCCTCAGTGAAACTACACAAAAAAGGTGAAATTAGTCCCACATATTAGCCTTGAGAGGCTCTAAAGTTTAGAGCAGATATTATAGATTTCAGTGTTTAAGAAGTGAAATGGAGAACAAAGATTTGTTTAAAAGTCTGAAAGATTTGTTTTCTAAACAGTAAAGCACTGCCTTAAGCAGTTGATGCTATGTTTTTTCAAGAATCCAGAATTACAATGGCATAAGCATCTTATTGATAATATTAATTAATAAGCAAATATAAATAAGCACAAGCATTAAAACTGCATAAGCTTCAGATCTGAAAAATGACTGATGGAAGATGTCTGCTAAATGTCAAGTAAACAGTGTTTGTTCCACTGCTAGAATATTATTTCAGCTCACTGCAGAAGAATAAGTAATTAGAACACAAAGCATGATGTTAGGTGGAAATTAAGTCTTTGAAGGGAAATACTGGTCATAAAGAAATGAATGAAAATTTCCATTAGCTTTAATGAGTCAAGATTTTACTTTCAAAATTTAAAGTTTTCTTTTCAGTATTTCTTGACTTGATGCAATGCTTCTACTGCATTTACTTTCGATATGCTAATTACAATTATACATAGAATATTTTATATAAATATATATACATGTGTATATGACAGACATACAAATATACACACATATATATATACACACATATGCATACATATTGTTCTCTTTAAAGTAAATCTAGATTTCTAACAACAGTGATTCTGCAACAGAGGGATGTTCGGAACTCCACTGTAATTCTAAGAGTGCAGCGCTTCTTGCTATGTTCATTCAAGAATGTAAGTATATTCACAAGAAAGGTCAGAAAAAGGTTTACTGTTGAAGCTGAGCCTGTCACTGCTTTTTTAGTACCTCTTATCAAAGAGTTATGCACAGCAAAACTGTGCAGCTTGCCTTTTGATGTTTTTCTGATAAAAACTGTTGTGAACATATCTTGAAAGAGATCATAAAACAATGCCCTTATGTTGGCCTTTTAATTAACGATTAATGATAAGATTCCACTGTTTTACAGTTTTTTAATGTAGTTTTTTAAGTGGATGGTGTATTAGGCTGATTGCCAGATCTTACAGCATATTCAGACAACCATCCTCTACCCAATAGTTTGGTGAAGGGAACGAGAGAAGTCTTTTAAAGTTCTCTTTTAATAGTATATGCACTATGGAAAAAAAAAAAAAAAGATGAAAAAGTAGGCACAGAAGGAACACATGCAAATTTTAAGGCAGACATTGCTGTTAAACACAAATTATTTGGGTTTTTTTTTAGTGTACATTCTGTGACAAGTCAGAACCTGTTGAATACAGGTGCTCCAATGCTTCCTTAATGCTACATCCTTGAATAAGATCCTGCATTCCCTTAATCAAAATGACTGAGAAAAGGCAACATTTTTGCTGGAGCTACTCTGTGGGCATGATACAGTAGGATTAATTTACATTTCACAAAATTAGAGGAGTTATGATAACTGCAGAAATGAAAAGGGAAGCTTCTTGCCCGTCTCTGTGTTTCAGTGGCTGTACCGCATTCTCCTTCATGCTCTGCTTTATAATGACAGTCAAGCAAGCAGCCACAAGCAACTAAATAAAAATGTGTTTCTATTTTTCTGCAGGAAAAAAGGAATTAAGTAGTTTCGCCATGCTGTATGAATTGGAAGGCTCCAAAAGAGAGGGGTGAATTCCGTGCTCCAAGACTGGTCGTACTGCAGAACTTTGCAAGAAGTTATGTAAGTTAGAGCTCTTTGACACAGAAGTTAACATCAGATTAATTGCAAATGAATAATTTGAAATATTTCCTTGTCTTTTCTAGAGTTCTTGAATATTCCCAAATAAATAATGAGCTTTGGAAGGTATTTATCTCCCCAAGAGAGACAAAAGTTTGTGTAAACTTGACTTTAAGAAGTATTGCTGCAGGCAATGAAATCTATACAAGCAAACAAAGCCCAGGAGATAGGTTGCCTTCTGGCAGACTATTAGAAAACATTTTTTTAGCAACTTGCTACATTTTTCAAAATTATAACAACTATTATTTTTAAATGGAAATATTTTCTGTTTGAAGTAGTATTTTAAAAAGACTTGGGATCAGAACGCACCAGAGTAAGTCTTACTGCTAGTCCTCCTGGATGTGAATGCAGTACGGCTCAAATCTACAAGAACATAACCAGCCATAGCTTGGTTTTCATACTGTCTGACCTTGAAATTTACTTGTCTTTGTGGGTTTTTTTATGTTTTCTTTTTTTTTTTTTTTTTGGGGGGGGTGGGGGGTAGGGTGTATGGATTCCATGAATTCTCAGCCCAACTTTGGTTCTGAAGGTCTGGGAGACTGCAGAGCCTTTCTCTGCTTCAGACCAGTGCATTTGATGGTCCTTTATTAAATGCCCTGCAAGTGGATATGGAGACAAGTCCTCCAAACTTGGGGGAAGACAAACAGTGCTTTATTGCAGCATTATCCTACAATGTTAACTTGAAAAGAGAACTGTTCTGCTAGGAGAATCCAATTAGAATGGCACAAAGCCTACCTCTAAGAAGAAGAGCTCTAAATATATTGTACAGAAACTCCTATTTTAGGAGTGGAACTATCTAATTCCACCACATGGCTGAGAGAAAATCCAGACATCAGAAAAGGGCTGGCTGTGGTGAAGCAAGAGATGTTACACTATATAAGCTGTCCTGCTAGCAGACAGAATGTGAATTTGTCAGAATTTGTGGATTTATAATTTTCAGATAATGAGAAGGAACTTGTAGATCTAATTTCTTTAAAAGATGCTAAAATAAGCTTGGAACAGTAATTTGAAATGCTGAATTTTGAACACTGTGACTTCTAGATTTAAAAAATTTTATTATTCTATGAACTGTCTAAATTTGTGAACTGGACATCTGATCTCTAAAAATACATTTTCCCCTGTCCTACAAAATCAAGTATGCACTTGCCACTAAACAGCTGCCTAGTTCCAATATTCAACTGAGTACAGAGTGAGGAATGTGCATCTGACATGTAACATAGAAGATCTACAGGCAAAATTAAGGTTTCCTCATATAAATTAATAAAATAGATTATGGCATGAAATCTAACAGTACCTATTTACAATCACATTAAGAAATTACTTGGCAGACTGTTAACTTCAGCCATTAAAATAATTATTCAATGTGAGAGAAACATGTAACCATATTTAATGTTGGTTTGTCAGAACTTTCTCATTTATTCATTTCAGTGACAATGCCTTTAAGAATAATATGATAGAGGAGTATCTTACCAGGAAATACAACAAGAGACAGCTTTACTTTAACCAGAAATTTCTGTTTTCTTTAGATGAGTTACTGCAAATACTTTGCTATACCTTGTTAATTGTAGTGATTTAAAGTGTCTTACACTTTGATCCTGTACTCTTGGAACAGGGAGTAGAGTAACTTCAGTACTGAGTTCTAGACGTCTCCTTTTGTAAATCTATTTTGAAATTAGTTATATCAGAAAACTTCAGAAATTCAACAGAAGTTTTTGATGTGAAGTCCTGAAATCTTGTTTTGGGGGAAGTTTCTATTCTGGAGCCAAAATAAGGGCAATGCTCAGCTATGGGGATTTAAGTACCGTGTCCTGCACATTAGATATTTTTACAAAGTAATAGCAAAAGAATGTGCTGCAACTATAAATAACATCTTAGACATGACACAAGCACCATGTATTTATTTTAGATGCAGCAAAGAATACAGATGAGTTTGCTAACAATTGGTACTCTGAAGTATTAAGTTTTCTATTTAGATGAAGTTTTCCCATTATGTCTCATTATTTCAGTCAGCATTTATGCTTTTGTGCCATTTTCTTTTTTTAGGAGATACTCTACCAAAAATAAATAATTAAACCACAGATGAACTGTCAAAAGGGAACATTCATATTTTAACGCAACATTAACATTTTAGTAATTAACATGGCAGTTAATGCTTTTAGCAGATGTAACAACATTAGACTTGTAAATTTTAATTAAAGTTAATGGTTCACGATAGCTGTAGGGATCAGGCATCCTCTCTGGATACTGAAAACATGTCTAATGTGATTAGAAATACTAATTGAAGAAAAAAGGACTGCAGTAGTAATGACTGTACTTCTTTATCCTACTAAATTATTACAAACCTGCAGCAACTTTTTAAATATATTTGCAGGAGGAAGCTGAAAAAGTCAAATGATCCCCTTGAAGAAATTAAAACGGGTCAAAAGAACATTGCAGACTATTTCTGTGTGTTAGAAAGAAAATCATTAATTGAAAACCACTGCTCCTTCCTTATCCTCCTGAGACCATATTCCCAAGAAATACTATAAAGTTATTTGGTTACATTTCACATCCCTTTTGGATTTAATTAGGAACTAATGTGTTAGTTTTAATTCCCTCGGAGGCTTTGAATTCCAATAGTAGGCAGAGAAACAGGACTGGCACTGGGAACTATGACTCAAGTGGACATTTCTCAGTTTTAGTGCAAGTTAAGAGATTGGTGGCGAGTCCTTTTCACGGCTTGCTGGTACATGAAACATTTTAATAAGCACAGGGAAAGGATTAGTTTTACTAAGGGTAATTACAAGCTGCTAGCCACCTATAAAATGCACTCCCATTTTATTGTAAAATGCCAACAATATTTATTTCACTTGTTCTGTGTATTTTTTTTTTCTCTAACGCTGACTCCAAAGTTTGCTGAAGTCAGTAGAAAAATTCTGCAGTCCTTATTACAGCAAAATTGCCACTGAAAATCATGTTCTTCCTACTGGGAGTTCTGGCTAATAAAGATTAAACACTGGAAATTAAATTTGCTTTTTTTGACGGACAATAGTTATTTTTACTACAAATGCAGTTATTCCCCACTAGTGCCGTTAGCTCTGTTTCTGTCAACACCCTTCCAACATCATCATAAATTATTACTCATTTGCATTGCAGCACAGGCTCCATTCTAACAGGCCAAGTGCAAAGACATGGTGAGAGACAATTCTTGTTTGGAAGAGTTGCACTCTCACCGGTTGTGACACAGGCTAAGAGAAACGGTGTTAGGAGAATGAATGCTGAGTTATCTTCATTTTATTTCTAGCTGAAAGGCTGAATCAAGAGATTAGGAAATTTGGCCAAGCTTATATGAAAAGACTGAATAAAGCTATCTGAAATTTATCAAGTAACACTGGAACTCAGAATATTTGCAAAGAGATATTAGTCTCTAGGCAAAGAGCCTATGTACAATGTATACACATTTTTGTCTTGTACTGGGACTATATGTGAACACTAAATGGTGTTTAAGTAATCAAAAACCTCAGGCTGCCTTTCTACAAAGGTGTATATTTTGTTGAATTCAGCTAAGATCTTAATTGTGCATTTTGAATAGCTGCTATGACACAGCAGATAACAGAATACATTTGAGTATGGACCTCCATGACGTCTGTGGCTTCATGATTTACTTGTGTGCTAAATAGCCAAGAAATACTTTTATCTCATCTATCACTTTCCACTGGAAAATCCCAAAATATTTTGCAAACTTTCTTCTAAATTTTAACTGTATTATTACATAAAAATAATTTGTTTCTATTGATTCTTCAGGGATTCAACACTGAGTACAACAGTGTTGATGTCTGATCTACCCAATGATTTAGTCAGGTGGGAGGGGGAAACAAAAGTTATGGTTAAGGTTTCAGTAAATTTTTTAGACACTAATTCTTCATTTCTGAAGCTGATGTGATTCTGCATATGGATCCATAAACATATTTATCTTACTTGACTTAAATATAACAGCCATGGATTTTCTTTAATAATTTACTGCATTTTTGTTTTGTAGTTTTATAGTAATAATGATTGAAGCATAACATAATTTCTGGCAGCTATTACTTAGTCAACGAAAGGACAAACTTGACTGATTTTTCTCTTTTTTTGGTTAAAATTCCCAGATCCAATAGCTAAGGCCTGGGTCTTCAGCTGTGTAAATCAGCATTAGTCCACCGAATTCAGAGCAGCTATGCTGACTTATGCTAGCTAAGAATCTGGGCGTCAGTGACACCAAATATACAGTTTATAGGTTTTATTGGCAAGCACATGTTTATAGACTTAAAGGCAGTTTCTAATCCTGCATTATATCGTAAACACTACTGCCTTGGACAAACAGACATAACAATTATTTGGAAGTGGAAAGGCTTACCTGTTTCTGTAAGACTTTCTTTTATATGAGTAAGTTTGTTTTCTGTGAAAGAACCTCATGTATGAACGGTTATTGTCAGACACAAGTTAGATAATTTCCACCAATGGAAAAATGTACTAGTAGACAGATTCTGGCATTCAGAGCAGCGTAATCAATTAACTGACAAGGTGGAAAGTTGAAAATACATAAAGGGAATACTTCCCAGTCACTGGTTAGAGGTTCACTGTCACAGGATTCATGAGGCGAAGAAATTTGTGAGGTTCCAAACTGATTGGATCTTTAGGTAGACATAGAGGATGTCCTAGCCAAAAAAAAAAAAAAAATCAAATAAAAAAAAATCTTAAGAACAGTAGCTTGATGCATAAGGGTTTACGATAAAATTTTGTTAAATATGAGCAACTGAGGTAAGATGTAATACAGACAAGCATGTCGGTTGCTGGTTCTTGAAGAGAGTCATTGCTATCCTGTGTAACACAAGCATGGTACAAATATCTCTAAACTGAATTTGAACTTGCTAGCTGGGTAGTCTATTGCTGAAGCTTCAAAAATGAGGGAGAGTAGCCCTGCCCTCAAGGAGCATGGGAAATACTAGGAATATGCTAGGACATACTGAGGGAAGATGTGGATGGGCCAGGGTGTTACAAAACCCAAAGCCTGCTCATCTGGCTGCAATGGAGTGGGATGGGCAGAATAGCCCGTCCTGTACCGAGATAAGCCCATGGTCAACTATCCTGCACCAAACTTTGTTTTTCTTTATTACTAGTGCCCCAGATAGGTCAGGCTTATAGTGATAGCTATAGTAAAGATACAAATATTTTCTTCCTACAGTTAAATGAAAATATATGTATTATGATAACACATGGAAATAGCAGTGTGGTAGAGCAAAGGACAATTTTGGAAAAGAGAAACGTATTTCTGAGTAATTATGTATATAGCACAAAATTTTAGGAAAAGGTATTACACAGAGGACATTTTATTGAAATCACATTTTTTAAGAACAAAATTAGATCTGAAGAGGCTAGTTGCACCATCAGACATTGTCTTGCCAACAAAACATTCAGGTTTACAAACAGATCCGTGGTTTTAGGCTGCTAATGATATAAAAGTTACACGGTCAGCGCTATGGCAGGAGTGCCTACCACCCATGCTGCTGCTGCTGCAAAACTGCCAGCTAGTGGATAGAGCAAAACTGGCCTTGGCACCTTGGGAATGACGGTGCTGCATCCAGGCCTCATGAGAATATCATGAGCTCTGCCAGGAAGGGCAGTGCCTGGGAAAACACAACCACCTTCTGTCTGGCGGAGTGCTCTCCTGCATGGGTATTTGGTACAGAAACCACCGAACCCTCTGAGGTGCTACTTTGATGGCCCTTGTGCCAAATCCTGAATGCAGATCCACAAATCACAAAAGTCATAATTATTAACTGTAATAATGTCTATCCAAACAGTGCCTTTTAGGCTTTCTGCCAGGCCTAGGTATGCTCACTATGCTCATCACTGCCTACTGGTGAAAATCCTCTTTTAACCTTTGTTGTTTGAATCTCCTATACCTATGCTTTATTTTGTGTTATTTCAGTGATCTTTGCCTGGATGAATGTCTTCTAGATTTTATTTTGGCAGTTTTGAATCTGGAAGTAGGCTATAATTTTAAGTTTACTCCCACTTTTGGTGTTCATGCTCTGTTTTTCATAAATGGCAGAAGTTTCCTGCACTTGAAAAAAAATTATGGAGGAATAAGGAAACAGGACATTGTATTAATAATGTTTGTGGACCCTAAATCAAAGAAGGACTAAAATCTTTCTGTTTCAAAATATTGAGTTAAAAATAGAGAACAATCAGCCTTTTGAATAATTATTGTTGGTGTTGTAAAACAGACACAGTTAGTTAATTGTTTACTGACAGCATTGTTAGTAATTATTTCTTAGTGGAATTTTGCCATGGTTTGAGGTCCCTTAAGCACAATATTTCTCATACTTCTCTATGCAGCTGCACCACTCCACACAGCAATGTTGCTGAGGGTTCAGGGCTCTCTGATGTCACTTGAAACTGGGCTGCCAGCCTTCAGGTTTAGAAGCCCTATTTTAAATATACAATTGCATAGTCAACCTCCACGATGATTAAAAATGTCAATATTTATATGGAAAAGAATACATCAATTCTCATTAGAATACATCACCATCTCTGTAAGATGGTGAACAAAATCACCTCTGAAAAAAAAAGTATAAAGCAAGCTCATTCCTCAGTAGTTGTTGTCTGAACACTAAAAAGATGCGAAGCTGGTGGTCATACCCATAACTTTTTCATTTAACCATTTAATTTTAATAATTTCCATGGTCTAAGTGGTTATTGATGGCCTTTTCTATGCAAATTTTAACCCACTTGTATTTTTCACCTGCACAGTTTAAGTAGTCACCATGTCGGAAAGTGCTTTCATCTATTTAATTTAAAACTTCTACCTGCTAATTTAATTTCATGCCACCCAATTCTTACATTATAGGAGATAAGGAGTAATTATTCTTTTATCAATATTAATCAATAAAAGAATAAAAATCACAATTATCTTCTCTATGCCTTTCATAAGTTGACATATCCATTTTCTGTCTCCCTTCAGTCATCTCACTTAGTCATTTTATGTTTAAGCTGAAGCTTTCCACACATTTTTCCTCCTATAGAATTTTTACCTTACCATTAATTTTTCTTTTCATCCCTCCCATGTTTTCCAATTATAGGAGTTTTTAAATTAATTATTCTGCATAATTTTGTACCACTGGCAAACTTAGTCATCTTATTATCTTTTTCATTATTTATAGTGAGTGTGTAAACAGCAATGGACCCAGCACACATTGCTGTGAGATTCTAGTAGGAACCTCGCTCCACTGTGGAGATGGATTATTTACTCCTACCTTTTTTTCCTATCTGGAAGTAGTTGTTAGTTAAGTACTGGCAGCTTAGTTTCTGCAAGAAGCTTTAGTGGTTTTGTCAAAAAGATTTTTTAAAATACAAGAATCTTATACCATCCAAGTTCACCCTTTCCACATACGTTTCCAAAAAAACTTACTGGTTTGTGTGGTATAAAGGGCTCCTCTGTAAGAATCTTTCATAATATCTACCTAAGCAAACAATTTTTCTAGCCTTATCTCTGTTGAAACCTTCTGTCTTTAAATCATGATCATTTATTGGCCCTGCAAAGTCTACAACAGCAGGCTTCCTGCTTCTGATGTGTTTGGAAGAGGTTTTACAATAAAGTTTTATACCGTTACCAACATTTTCCTTCAAAAGCTTTTGGTCTGCTTTTTACAGTTTTACATTTAGCTTGCCAGAGGTTTTGCTATTTTCTGTTTTCCTCATCTGAACATATTTTTTTTAGGAGTGCCTTTCTGCTTTTACTACTATGCTTTATTCTTATGTACAGCTCCACTAGTCTTTCGGAGGTCCTCTTACTAGCTTTGATAGATGACGGATACTTACTCAGAAATTCTAATACAGGTCATTTTCCCCTTTGGCTATTCCTTTTAATTTACTTTTAACAAATTTCCTTGATTTTATGTAGTCCTCTTTTCAACATTCACTGTTGCTATGGTAAATTTATTTGGCCTTTTCACTTCTACAAGGGTGTTGAATTTGAATATATTACAATCAAAATTCTGAAACGATTCTTTGATATGGAAGTTCTGAAGAAGGTCTGGCGCCCTGCTTGGTTGACATCAGGAGTTCTCCAAGCTCCTCTGATGAATTGCTCTATTTAATGATTTATGTTGTGTAAAAGCTCAAGTTCTGTATAAGGACCTATCATAATATTTATCCAGTCCAGATATAACTGATCACTCTCTTTACTCCTGCCTTCACAGCCTTTCTGATTTCTCCTACCATGTCACAGGCAGCTATCCTAGCCTTTTTACCGTTAGCAAAAAAGAACCAGGATAGAAGGAAAGTCGAAGCCTGAATTTTCAGGCTTCAAGGACTCAGAGCAGAGCAGTTGCTCCTTTTGATTAATTTCCTGTAGTTTATTGATTTGAAGAACCTAAAGAATTGTTAACCAGTGAGCTGTTATGTTGTACTCTTACCTCTGTGACCCCCAAAGACATCTACTCCCATGCTCCGCTGTCCTAGTGAGCTCTTCTGCCTGAAAGTTTTAAAGTTTTGAAATCTATATTTTTCCTGAGTCTGAAGTTTATTCTGTTAATGAACATCTCAAGAATCTAGATGTACAGAGGTCTGGATAATAGTGGAAAGCAAGTTAGAAATCATCCAGGGAGTAGGTATAAACATTTGAGATCCTGGTTGACTTTTATGTTGTTACCTAACAGTCTCTAGCTGCCTTTAAGTCCGGTCCTGGCAAAGGACACCAGTGTTTAGTTCAGCTGAGAATCCAAGTGTAACATCGCCATTCCAAATAATATCCTTTGCCATAATTTTATCTTTTTGATATCCTTGAACTCTGACCATATTTATAGGTTGTATACATTTGCAGAATTCAACGATCAGAAAAAGACTGGCAGAGCTTTCTTAATTTAATATTGATATGTAAATAGATTTCTAATAGCAAGGCTAGTGAAGTGCAGCATTGATTGACAAAGAGTGAGGTCCTCGTTCCTTCTGCCTCTGGCCTGTTTGATTCTAGGCGTAGAGCATTTGCTGGCAATACCTTCAGAAGTTGGCAAGACTTAGGAAACAAGCCATGTTCTCCCTCCCAGATCCTAAATTCCAGCATGTCTTTGTCCATTTCTCTAATCCTTTGCTAGCTGGTTAGGGAGCGTCCCCTCTGGCCCCCAAGGAGAAGCGCTTGCCAGAGATAAGCCGACTTCTTAAACCCTAACGCTGCTGGATCTTCTGGAGCCTCTTCTGCCTTTCTGATTTGGTATGATGTAAAGACTCCACTACAGGGAATGCTAGATGAATTTATTAAACTGAAAATGGAAAGAAAACCATCCTTCTATAAATAAACAGTTGTACAGCACAGGTCTCAAGACAATCTCCTATGGTATTTGGAAGATTTGTCACTTTACAAATTTAAAATTAATGGGCACACTGTAGTTATAATTATATTAAAGGCTTTTTGCCTGGTCATGATGATGGAATAATTAACTGAAGCAGTCTCTTTATTTTTAGGTTTTCTGATTCTCAAGCACCAAAAAGGAAACGGAAGCAACCATCCTCTAAGAAGGGTAAGGTTGGAATAAGGGAAAGAGAAGATGCTGCAGCAATTGGTAATGTCAGGCAAAAGTGCCATGGGATTCAGGCAGCTAAACACAAGTCAAAATATTATGGAAATGTACTAATGGCAGCAACAGTGAAGTAACAGCATGGAAAAAATCAAGGAAAAAGAATGAAAGTAAGTGCAGTGAGCACAAAAATGGGATGAAAGACAAAAAAGCCCAATACAGTCAGATTAAGCAAAGGAAGGCAGTGAGAAACCTACTGGAAAAAAAGGCAAGTAAGCTCTGGATTTTTCTCTTTTAATGCATGAATGTAGAGAGAGCTTCAAATGCTACCTAGGTTTCCCCTGGTGATTATGAACTGCACGTTTTCCATCTGAGAGCATCTAGAAAAGAGCAATAGCTGGATATTACAGTAATTGCCTTTACTTGCAAAAAAAGGATACCTAAGACTCCATATTTTGTGATCAGCTACACACCAAATATCAACCCCTCCTTTTTCCATCAGAGGTTTTCCAAATACATGACTGTCTTGCACAACTCAATTTCTGGTTGAGACTGAAGGGGCTTTGGAGATGGAAAATGTTCAGTGGAATTGCTGATCGTAATTCTTTTGAGTAACTTTTGTCCTGGTTTGAGGTAAAACAGAACCAATTTTCTGTTCAGTAATTTTACTTTTTAGCTAAGCCTCTTCTAACGCTCTGAAATTAACAGCATATTGTGCAGAAACTGTTCATTCTCAGCGTGATAAGACCTATGTTTATAGTGAATATCAAGGAACGGTATGCAGAGAGGCTCTTGCTTACACTTACTGCACTAACAACCTCCAACCCCTGTTGGAGGGTCAGAAGCGGAAGAGCGTAGAGGGATCACACCTGTGGGGAGGAGCAGAGAGGACAGGTGTCCCAAAACTGACCAACAGGGTATTCCATCCCATCTGCATCACACTCAGTATAAAAACTGAGGGATCAAAGGGTCAGCCCTCTTTCTTCACTGGCTGGCATCAGAGGAGGGCCCTGTCTGTTCATCTGTCTTTGATCCCGATCCGTGCATTTGGGATCCAGAATCCAGTTCCCGTCTGTCGCTAGGTCCAGTCTGGGACTTGTCTAGTGCCTGCTGGTGATGTGATCGTCATCCTGGGAGCTTTATATGGTTTTATATATCTTGTATCTATTTAATTATTTTCTTTTTATATTATTATTTCATTAAAGTAGTTTAGTTCCTTGTAAACTCATAAATCTCTTTGTCTCTCTTCCTCTTCTCCTTGAAGAGAGAGGTGGAGGAGAGCATCTGTCGTTCTCATTGGTGAATCCTGCCCAAACCACGACACTTCTTAACATTATATGGCAGATCTATCAAGTTTTCACTCTTAGGTACGTGGGAAAACCTAAAGTATTGCACTTTTTACAAGAAAACAATCCAGGGAATTCTTGCACAGGAAATTGCTTTTGAAGATACCTTATCCATGAAAAAAAATCAATCTCTTAATCATCATTTCAATTTATTCTTTTGGACTGTACTTTTCAAGAAATACAAAATGCGCTTCAAAGGGGAAGGTTATAGGGTATGTCTGAGTCCACAGGCAGACTGGTCACCTTGTCACTGTACTTGGCTAGTGACATCAAATAACCCAATGCTATAATAAAGAGGAAATGTGCAGAATGGATAATAAGCTTGTTAACATCAGAGAAATGAGAGCTGGCAAAAAAATAATTTAATTGTTAGACTTTATATCACTGAATACACTGCAGATTTCTCAAAGCTGAAAAGTTTGCCTCAGAAGCAGACAGTGTAATTTTGTACAGAGGGAGGTGAACAGACCTTTCCCAGACATACTGGCCCATTTCCTATTTATTCTGCAAGAGACTTAAACCAAGTATAACTTTACCTGTTACAAAGAAAAAAACCCCCAACCCGTATGAGAACTGAAATGAGACTTTGCTTTGGAAAAAAATAAAGTACGTCTGACTCAAGGCAGTTTCAAATTACTGTTTTCTGACTGGAATGCCAGAGATCTGTCTTTTACAGAGGGTTTCCACACCTGAGGAGGAAGGCATTTGATCACAATAATCCATAACCTCACTGGGGAAACAGTGGTCAGTTTTCATACTTTTTCCCCATCGTTCGTTCTTAAGATGACTGTTCTGTGAAGTTAATTGCTTTTCCTCATCCTGAAGCAGGCTAAACTTTCAGGAACCTGCAAAAAAGGTAGTATTCTGGAATTCAGTATTTTTATCTACTTAACCATAGTGCTGTCGCAAAAGTAGAAGCTGGTGGGACTGGACTCATCGAATCTGGTCTTTTTTGTTCCTGTCACTTTGATTTCTCCAAGCATAGCAAAATGGAGTTTGAGTCACTTCCAGCTGATATACTCAGTCTACTATCTTGTAGATTGTCACAATATATATGCAAAATTAAAATTATGTTGCTTGACACATAGTGTTTTCCAAAGCAGACTGGGCCAAAGCCTTAGACCCATGCTATTCACCTAAGTGCAGAAGAACCAGCCCCTGGTTTCCAGAGCCCCGAGTTTGTATTTCTCCTGCTCCCGCACGCTTCTGCTTTTCCCGGGAGGGCGCCGCGCTTCCCCTGACGGCTGCACTTCTGCAGTGCCAGCGCAGACTAAAGCCCCGTTGTGCGTGGTAACATAAACATGCCTCAGATGAACGGTCCCTGTCTCAAAACATCCACAAGCCGAGTAGCTTTCCACCGAGCTGCAAACTCCCCCGCACACACGCGCGCAGGCGGGGGAGGCTGACCGCCGGACGCACGCTGGCCACATTACCCGCTGGCCGGCCAAGCCCTCGGCCGGAGCGCTGTCGGTCCGGGGCAGAGCCGTGCCCGGCAGCGCAACTCACTCCGCGGGACGAGGCCGCCCGGTAGCGCGGTGGGGTCCTGGCTGCCCAGCGCCGGACGGTAACTTCAGCCGGCGCCCCGCTCCGCCCCGCGCGGTCGGGCCGTGGGCCCGGCGGACCCCTCTCCTCCGGCCGGGAGGGGGGCGGCGGTGCGAGGCGGGGCCCGGCGGCCGCCCCGCCTCTCTCCTCGGGGATGCCGGGATGTTTACGGGCCCGGCAGGAGCAGCAGGGGGCGGAGAGGAGGTCGGGGCAGCTGAGGGTGCGAGCCGCCTGCCAGGAGCCCCGCTAGGCGCCCGCGGCTAGCTCCTGCTCGGCCCCGGGCCTGAGGCGCCGGAGAAGCCGGGGAGGAGAGGAGGCCGGTTCCGGGGCCCCCGCGGGAGGAGAAGGCGGAGCTAGGCTTCCCGGTGAGCGGGGTGGCGGGGCCGCCGGGCGGGCGGCGTGGGGCCGGGGCCGCGGCCGCGGCGGGGGTCCCGGCGGCCGTGCCCGCTCTCCTGGAAGCGCTTCCCCCCGCCGCTCCGCTCGGGCGGCTGCCGGGGGTCCCGCCTCCCTCCATTGGTTGCCGGGGCTCTCGCTCGCAGCACCATTGGGTGCGGCAGCTGCCGCTCCGCCCGGCGCAGGGGCAGGGAGCGGTGCGGATCTGGGAGAGAGAAACTTTCTGCGCTGCGCTGAGGGGGCGGGATGGCGGCAGCCGGCCCTGATGGGGCCGCGGCGGCGACTGCGCCTCGCCTCTGGGTACCGCCACCTGCCCGGCACTCCGCGGCCGGAGGGGCAGGGCTGGCGTCGTGGGGGCGGCTGGGGAAGCGGCTCCTTGGGGGCTGCTGTGGCGTTTCGGCCCCGCTGCGGAGCACGGCCGCCTCTGTCGAGAGGCGGGCGGGGACCCTGCCCGGCGGCGGCCCGGGCCGGCCACTTCAGCCCGCCTCAGGCTGCCTGCGGCCTGGCCGCTGTCCCTGGCTGGGCTCTTCGGGTTAATTCCGCAAGCAGACCTTATTTCTGTGATGATTTTCGTCGTTTCCAGCTAGTTTCCTCTAGGCTGCTCTGCCCTCCTCTCACCTGGGAGGTCGGTGGGTGCTCCCCGGGGCAGCCGAGGGGGACAGCCCCGTCCGGGGGGTTTCACGCAGCACTGAGTAAAAACCGCGTCGTCACTGGGAGCCACGGCCCTGTGGTAGCCAGTCGAGAGAGCGCCGTCCCGGGCGGGAGCCTGCTGCCCCTGCCCTGCTCTCTCCTGCCCGGGCGGCTGCCTCCGGCTGAGGGGAGCCACCGGCGGCGCCCGCAGCAGGCAGGAGGGCAGAGGGGGTTACCTGGCCCTCAGGGCCCCTCTGGCAGGTGCCAGCGTTTCCTCCTCTCTGCTCTTACCAGCCTCCCGTGGCTACTGGGTTTTGCCTTAACCTTGCCCGTTGGTGAGGCTCCCGGACGGTGGAGCTGAGGAGCTGAGGAGCTGAGGCCTAGTGGGAAACGATGGAAGTGAGAGTTGAGGCATCCTCCATCTCTTGTTTTTTTTTTTCTCCCCCCTGAGATTTATAAATTATTATTTCCCCCCCCCCCTCGATATTTATAAATATCTGATGTTTGGGTAGATGACTTTGCAAAGCACGCAGGTTTTCACTGTAAAGGTAAAGATACTGCCTTTATTGTAGACATCTTGTATTCAACATACCAATTTGTCATTGGAGTAAAAAAAATAATTTGAGAACAAATCAAGAAATTCTAGCCAACTAAAAATCTTTTTTTGATTGACTTAATCACAGTGTCTTCCAGGGTCTACAAGAATTAGACAAGTAGAATCTCATCCCCACCATAGAAACTTTGTTCCAAAGAAGAAAAAAATGTAACACTTTTCAGTTCATCTTAAGTCCTGTGAGAGTATGAGAAACTCTAATGAAAGAAGTCAATTGTTTATTTTACTGTGACCTATGGTATCTTCTGAATTGTGAGATAGAGCCATATAGCCCACCCATACGTTTCTTTTTTGTGCAACATGGTTGAGCTCAGTTGCACAAAACATAGCTAGTCCAGTGTATTTGTCCGCAGAGACAATTGGTGAGGCAACTTGTTCATGCATGCAAAACCCCTCCATGTTTAATAAACTTAGTGCAATGTCCTGCATTTACACTAGCCCTACGGTCAGTTGCATCGCCATTGATGCTTTGTTGCCTTCTGAAGTTTGACATTGTTCCAAACATCTGTGCTGAATGGATGAGTTCACATTACCTTGAAAAGTCTCCTGGGAAGAGTCAAACTGCAGTAACAACTTCTCTACCTCCAAGGGAGTTTTTTTGATTATTTAGGGTTTATCCAAAAATCCCTCCTGATTCCCAAGGAGTGGTTCTTAGGAATGATATGGAGGGGGGGGATTATCTTGTGCAGGTTGATAGCATGGATTGTCATAGGAGTTAACTGACAAATTTCCGAAAAATTTGTTCAGTTTATCTACATTCCGTGGGCTTTGCAACAGAGATGAAAATTTCTGGCCAAAATACCAGTGGTGATAAGGACAGCCTTTAGAGCACTGATTTACTGTATTTATTACCATCTGACCGCCCAGGCTACATGGGGAGGAACTCAGCCCTAGAGTGAAGTACAATATTGCTGTTTACTTTTTAGTAAGTATTAAAGGGATTCTTCCTGTCAGGTTGGTTAAAAAAGCTGAAGAGCAGCCATGCTATTAAAATTAGTTGCTTCTCTGGTGAAGATAATCCTGTGTGTTTGGCATATGAAACATAACTGTGATTCAGTCATGATTTCTGTAGATAGAAAATAAACAGTATATTTCAAGTGCCATTATTCCCTGTTGGGCAAACAGAACACATGCATATGTAAGGGAATTTGTTATAAAATTTTAAACAAGGCATTAAAAAGAGGAATTTGTGAGAAAATACTATGAACAATCATGTTAAAACCCAATTACACTTAGCTAATCTTGTGATATTAGTGACTTCTCACTCTTGGTTATAGGTGACAAAGTAAATGGACTGTTTGCATCATCTGGCATTTGGGAGTTTGCATTCAAGTCTCTTTGCTTTAATCTACTTGGAATGATTTATAACAAAGTTATTTCTGTCTTATTTAATATCTAGATCTGTGTTGGGCCAGATTAATTACTTTACAATGTCCTAAAAGTACATGTAAAGCTTGTAGATTAGATCCTTGCTGAAATCTTTGGGAGAGGTTTGAGTTAGGTGCTGTGAAGTGTTGATGAATCAATCTTTTTCAGTTAATTTTAATGTTCTGTTTTCAGTGTATAAAGTTTACAAAAATATTGATTCCTTGAAAGCTGGGAGGCAAAAATACCACAGGTGAACCTAAAGCTCATTCTAAAATAAGTAAAAACTTGTGGTGGGAAATGCATAGCATTCTGTCCTGCAGAGGCCTTTTTTCTGTACCCTTCTAGTGCTCATCTGAGAGTAAATCCAAAAAAGGAATTCTCTTTGCAGTAGTGAACTTCCGGTACTTGCCCTGACTGAAATTCAGAACTGTGTGTTAGGTACACGGGCTGCTTGTGAAGTTCATGGAGGTAAGGAGGACTTCAGAAGAGAAGCAGTGCGCAGCCTGCAAACAGAACACTTAATGTACAGCTGGTCATTGAGGATACTCCAAAAACAGGAATGAATCTTGCATATTTTAGCCAGTGGTGGTTTAATGTAAAACATAGAAACAGCTGTGAACTTGAGTGTTGGCCTGCTTCTGAAGCGAGTGTACTGGCTGCTAGCTGCTTCGTGTCTGGACCCAGGGATTTGCATGGTTTCAGGATTCAAAGGTAACACTAGTCAGAGGATCATAAAAAGCCTGTTACTTACACCTGGCTGGTGTTTATTTTTTGAGTCTGTATAGTGCTTCATTGATTTTTATCTTTGGTGTAGTGCAGATTTTAAACTATTTACTACAGGTACACTTTTTTTTTTTTTCAGCTTGTGAACGTGTGTCTAACACATGCAGTATGATACCACAAGGTGTTGTCTTGCACTGGTTTGTAAGATATTTAGACACTTCTTTAAGGATTATGTGAAATTTATTGTTAAATGTGTTCTACTTCACCTGTAGCAATGTGGATGTTATCAGCCATGGTTGTGGCACAGTCGTATGCAGCCAGCCTTCCAAACTGGGTGTTTTTTCCCCTCTGCCTACCAATAACAGGTTTATCTGACAATGCTTCCAGTCTTTTAATTTGTCCCGCATCTTTTCTAACTCCTATGTGAAACTCAGCTGTTTATGCTTTTAGTAAATCTCTTTAGTATCTCTTTATGAATAATTTATTTGTAGACATGCATTTAAAACCCTGAAGTTGCTGAAGTTGTTCTGGTGCCATCACTGCTGCACTTTGCTCAGTTTCATCACAGTCCGTCCATCCGTAGTTTGGGTGCCTCTCACTATAGTGCCATTGATATAACATATAGCAATTGTTGTAGTGATGATGTACAGTGGCAGGTTTGTTTAGCAATTAACATAATACAATTTGCTTTATTGGCTATTCTTACCCAAAATCAAACCCCCATGAGGTACACATTGGACCTCCCCATTCTTCCTCATGACCCACTATTTGCACCCAGGTCCTTGAGTGAAAGCAATCCTGCGGATGGGTTTGCCTTTGTCTGAGGCAGAACTGACCCAGACTGTCTTCCCTAACTTGTTTTTCATGTGCATTACAGGGACTTTATCCCCTTCTACAGTACATGGAAGTTTTGATCGGGCAGGGACAGCTTGATTGGTAGATTCCTTGGTGTTAAGTAGCCAGGTAGGTTTTGCTAGATGTGTATCCCAGTGTTTAAGGCTCCACCACCCATTGCCAGTCCAGATCCACCTGAGACACTTCAGTCTTTGCAGCCCGATCCACCTGCTAGTTGTTTTGATGTTCTTTGGTGGCCCAGCTCTTGGGTATGTGGGCATCTATGTGATGTAGTTTTACAACCAGATTCTCTAGTGGGCCAGCAATATCTTGCCACAGTTCAGCAGCCCAGGTGGGTTTGCCTCTGCACTGCCAGTTGCTCTGCTTCCACTGCTGTAACCACCCCCATAGAGCATTTGCCACCATCCATGAGTCAGTACAGAGATTAAGTACTGGCCATTTTTCTCATTCAGCAATGTCTGAAGCCAGCTGGATGGCTTTCATCTCTGCAAACTGGCTTGATTCACCTTCAGTGGCTTCTGCAACTTGTGCAGGACTTCACACAGCAGCCTTCCACCTTTGATATTTTCATACAATAAGGCAGGACCCTTCAGTGAACAGGGCATATTTATTCGCATTTTCTGGTAGTTAATTATACAGTGGGGCCTCTTCTGCATGCATCGCCTCTTCCTCTGGTGATATTCTGAAATCTTTGCCTTATGGCCAGTCCATGATCATTTTCAGAATTCCTGGGCGACGGGGGTTTCCCATTCAAGTTTGCTGTGTGATCAGTGCCACCCACTTACTCCACATAGCACCACTTGCATGATGTGTAGAGGGGACCCTTTCCTTAAGATCCAGCCCAGCACCAGCAGTTGGGATGCCAAGAGGAGCTGTGCTTCAGTACCAGCCACTTCCTAAGCAGCTCGAACCCCCTCACATGCTGCCAATATCTCTTTTTCAGTTAAAGTACAGAGGGCCTCAGGTCCTCTGTATCCCCAACTCCAAAACCCTAGGGATTGACCTCGAGTCTCCCCTGGTGCTTTCTGCCAGAGGCTCCAGGTAGGGCCGTTCTTCCTCAGCTGCGGTGTAGAGCACATTTTTAATATCTTGTCCCACCTGGACTGGCCCCAGAGCTGCTGCATGGACTATTTCCTGTTTAATTTATTCAAAGGTTTGTCATTGCTCAGGGCCCCATTTAAAATAATTTTTTCTTCCATGTCACTTGATACAGAGGGCTTACAATCAGACTGTAATTTGAGATCTGCATCCTTCAAAAACCCACAATTCCAGGAAAGCTTGTGTTTCCTCCTTACTAGTTGGTGGAGACATAGATGCTATTTTGTTGGCCACATCCATTGGGATCTGACAATGTCCATCTTGCCACTTTATTCCTAAAAACTAGATCTCTTGTGCAGAACCTTACTTTGTTTTATGGCAAAACTGGCTATCAGAAGGATTTGAACTGTTTTATTCCCTTTCTCAAAAACTTCTTTTGCTGTGTTGCCCCATACGATGATGTCAATGTACTTCAGATGTTCTGGAGCTTCACCCTGTTCCCGTGCAGTCTGGATCAGCCCATGGCAAATAGTGGGGCTGTGTTTCCACCCCTGGGGCAGTTGATTCCACGTGGGCTGGATGTCCCTCTGAGTGGAAGCCAACTGCGGCCTGCTGCCAAGGGGATTGAGAAAAATGAACTGGCAATATCAACTGTAGCATACCACTTGGCTGCCTTTGACTCCACTGCATACTGAAGTTCCAGCCTGTCCGGCACAGCAGCACTCAGTGGGGGTGTGACTTCATTCAGGCCACGATAGTCTATTCTTAGCCTCCACTGTTTGTTAGATTTTTGCACTGGCCATGTGGGTTGAGATAAAGGCAGTTTAACAATAGAGTGAAGGAAAGAGGAAAACAACATCAATAATACTGATAGAGGAATATACAAAACATGATTAATGTCTAGCCACTCACTGACCAGAACCTGACTCCCAGCCTGCTCCCAAGCTGCTATTCCTGCCCCGACCCCGACCAGCTCCCCCTGCTGTATACCGAGTGTGGCTCATGTGGTATCGAATACCCCTTTGGCTGGTTTGGGTCAGCCAACCTGGCTGCATACAGTCTCAGCTCCTTGTAAAAATTAACCCTGTCCCTGATGGAACCAGGACGTTGGTGTCACTGAGCTATTGGATTGGCTTGTATAATTTCATGTTAGAGATGTACTTTGACAATAGATTTAACTGATCGAAGTTCAGGCTGCTCTACCCCCAGCTATGTCTTGCCCACTGTCTTTGCCATCACAGTCTCTTGTCACATTCTTGTCTCTGTAATGGAATGATTCAGGGAACTGAACTGGAAGAAAGTGACTTTTTGTCAGGGTTAGTTTTCAGATAATTTCAATTACCTTACCAGGAGTTTGGGTAGCCACAGGAACGCCACTCGGAGGAAGAGGGTCTGAAAGTCATGGCTGAAGGCAGGGGAAGCAGCAGCATCACGTAATCAGTCCACACTGTCTTAAGACTGTATCCTTACAGAGGCGGCAGCACAACAGGGTGTGATGTGTGCAGGGGATTTGCTTTGTTGATAGTGCTGTGGTTAGGTGCCATATGTGGAATCATGATCATGTCACAGTGAAAAGTTTTGCAGGGAATTAAGTATATCATTTATAACTGGCTACTCAGTATGAAGAAACGGGTTATGAAATTTCTGTCCAGGTGAATAGAAGTTAAATGACAATGTAGAAGCCTGCTGCCCAAGCAGTTTCAGTTCCTGGTTCTTCTTCGGTTTGTATGAAATAACTAACAATTTAAAAAAGGGCAAGTTGGTGCATGTACAACCCTTCGGGAGCACCTCGCAAGATAAGCAATCTACTTGAGTGACATAATTGAAAGGGAGAGGCAAAAGTAAATGAAATATAAATTTTTACATTGTGCAAATGAATGAAGAGGAAGGGGAGCGGACTTGTGAAGCAGGAGAACTTGAACTTTCTAGTCAGACAGCACTGATAGCAAAATCTTTGTAGTTGGGAAATAAAGGTGACTGGCACCTGTGTTTTCGGGGTTTGGAATGAAAATATGCCTGATAGAGTAGGGCAGATGGATGAGAAAAGTGCATGTGAACTCTTAGCCTTTTCCCTTTTTTTTTTTTTTTAGGTAGAGTTTATTTGTGTATGGTTAATTCCGCTCGTGCTAAAACCAACTCTTAACCTAGCTTAACTGTCAGTGTGGTTTTTGGCTTCTTTGACTGAGCTGCCGATCAGTAGCCAATTTTGACGTAAATTTATTGAAAAATTCAGTATTAGTTATTACCATATAGATAGATGCTAGCTACTTTTAGATTGACAAGTGCTGAGAATATGTGTTGTCCACATTCAAGGCTGCCCCTACCGCGGTGAGGAATGTCCTGCCATCCAGTGGGGGGATAGTATATTAAAAACTGAAAGCTTTTAGAAGCTGTTTCTAAAATTAGAGGATAATCCTACTTCTTTATATACATCTATATTCAATCACTTTCAGTGCTTTAATGTGTGTGTGTGTATATATATGCACGTATACTAGTTGGGATAAATGAGAGATTTTACTGTGCTAATGATTGACTTGGTCTTCCAGTCTTGAGTTTACTTTGTCCGTTGCCAATTAAGGTCTTGATAGTCTTGGCAGAGTTCAAATGAGTAGTAACTTAAATGCACTTTGCTTTATTAATGTATATATCTAACAGCTATTCATGGAGTGAGAAAAATAAATTAGTGTGGTAATTATTTGGCATTTATAAAATACTTGTTCATTGAATAAATGAGTAGTTCAAATAATCAACAACATTGCAGTGCACTACAAATTACTGTAATTTTTTATTGACTGTGTTACATTGTGGATTGTATTTTCTCATAATTTGTGATTAACAGCAGACCAATAAAATGTTTAGTATTTTTGAGAAACAGACAATGTGGGGTGGGCAGGAGCATGACCAGTGACAGCTGATGAAGTTTAGTGGAAAGGCATTGACTGGCTATTAGTTTTAAATATTTAAAATGTTTCAGCATTATTTCATCGTTTCTAATGCTGTCTTTAAGCTGAGTGTGTAACTTTATGAATGGATGGCCTATGGGTGTATGTAACCAGATTTCATCTTAATGGTCGATGTTAGTCAGGAATAATTTACTGAAAAGGTGCTGTGTATGTCCTGGCTGTCTTTCCTATTATTTGGAAGTTTATTTTTTTTATTAGAATCATGTGAGTTTCATCTTTCCAGTTACATTCCAGGGTGGGTGGATGGGGGACCACAACAAAACCAATTTGAAGAGAGAGAGCAGAGTTTTAGGCAAACTGCTAGGGGTATGGTTTTTCTTGTGTTTTTTGGAATGTATAAAGGCTGTGGACATGTCAGAGTCCTTTTGGGGACTGTTGTTTTCTAAGTATTTCCCAGTCTTGAGGAATGCACTAAAAATACTATCTATGAAACTGAAGTGACTTTCACTTTGCAAGTAAAATGTTTCTGTTATGACATCAAAACATAAGTGTTTCTCCTCTTCAATGGTTTATGCAGAACACCAAGAAAAAGTACATTCTAATGTTAAAGAATTATGATAGGTTTGTATTTCAGGTTAGTTTGCTTTATTGGACGTGACTTCTGACTTCCCATTTATTTGGAAAACGCACAGCTGCGCTGTCATGTAATGTAACGTGAATGGTAAAATCGGGATGCTTGGTTTACAGCTGTTGACATACTCTGGCTTCATCCAGGATCTTCCCCAAGTGAGTCTGAGCCCCTGTTTTTAAAATCACTTTGAAAATTCATAAACTGCAATCTGCACCCTGGCTCCAGCATTGAGTGAGTGCTGAAGAGAGTGACCTGACAAAGTGTGGGCCAGATTTGACCGGAAGCCAGTTCCCTCCAAACAGCTAAGCTTTTTTCCTTAGGAGAGGTAAAGAATAACTATTAAGGCAGTATGTTTTATAAAGCAGTAGGGTGCCTGTTTCTTAACCTGCTCACAACAGGCTTGAGGGCCAAGCTATTATTGCTGTGTTAGCAAAGGAAAAAAGGGTCTAAACTTTGTCTCCTCCCAAAAGGTATGTGGTTTTCATGGGGGAGCTGAGAGTTGCCGTTATGTCAGAGAGCAGAGCTGGAATCGCACCAGCGTGCTTGGGCTCCCTGGCATGAGCTGCTGGGATTAGCACCCACGTGGTGAGATAGGCAATTGCGTGTTACTTTTTGGTTTGGATATTCAGCAAGGCATTTAGAAATCTAAACCCTGGTTTCCAGAGCATAGGTTTCTTTTGAGTTTCAACCAGAGTGACTATTGAATGTTCTGTCTAGGTTTAAATTGTGCCTTTGGGTAGCTGAGAGTCAATGTGTAATATAAGCAAATGGGAATATTCCTGTAGCCTGTATTTTTTTATGGAAACTAGTATTAATATATGGTTTGTTGTTGGGGTTTTTTTTTCCCCCTCAGCTAAGGATGATCGTTATCTTTGAATTTAATTAGTAAAGGTAGTTGAAAAATTTAGGGATCTAAAATTCTTCATTTAAAATGTGTGTTGGTTGCTGAAGAATCTTAACTTGTTGACACCAAAAAGTAAGGAGTATATACAGTGTTAAATGGATAGTTGTTTCTGTAGGGCCTCAGCTCTAACCTAACTAAAACAGTGTAATGGTTATAGTAAAAACTAAAAATACCTGCTTTAATTGATGGTGTAATCCAGAAGTAAACATAGTACATTCCGTCCTTTGAGAACAGCAACTGAAGTGACCATGTGCCTGATCAGTACATTGTGAACAGTGTAACTTCGTGTTGCTCTGTGTTAGCAACTATGTGAAGTAGTTACATCTATATTCTGCAGGAAAAAAAAAAAAGAATGAGATTAAGATTCTCAGCAGAACTGTAACACTCTGAATATTCTTTTAAGTATATACTTTTTTTAAAGTATAGCTGTTGCTTCTTTGACATTGATTATTGAATGTCCCCACTTAAGATCCCAAATTAACAAACAATAGTGTATAGCATGTAGCTAATGGAAACCATGTTTCCTTGTGACTATTAATGATATTTTCTACAGGAAAACATTGGGGTTTTTTGTTGTTGTAGAACAGCCATCTGTTAAAGGAATAATATTATTGCCTGAATACCGTGAAATGTTTTTCAATGTGAATGGTTTATGAACTTTGAGCTATGAAAATGGTGTTTAAAAGGCATGTTTCATGTGATTAAGCAGTGTATTTAAGCTTTTTGTCCTGAAATAATTTGATCATGTTTATAAAGACTTAGTTGCAGGCCTGAAATCATAAGGATTTCAGGTTTTTCCCAGATATCTTTTTTTTTTTTTTTTTTTTTTTCTTTTAAAACTGTTATTTTAAAGCATATTCCAGTGAAGTGTCAGCAGTGAGCTCTGGTTCCTTTTCAGGAGTAGGTCCTCTGCTCTGATTTTACTATCAGAGTTGTGGGCAGTCTCACCTCCTCCAGCAGGCTGGTGGAAACTAACCAAAAAGCTGAGTGCTGATTGTGGGGTGTGAGCTTCTGTTGGGGTGCAGGAATGCGCCCTTGCATTTTGGGCTACTTTGTGACTTTGTGTGATGTTTAGATGTGTGGGCAGGTATCAGAAAGCTTTGACATGTGGCCACTAAGGAAGTGAGGCCTGTGTATGAAGAAAGGAAAAGGTGTTATTCCCAGTTCAGGCAGTTATAGTTTGGTAAGATGATTTACTGGTGAGGGTTTATCTTCCTTTTGCTGTGTGGTAGACTCAGTGCATGGAGTAAATAGTGTCAATTAAGGGACTTGCTATGCAATTGGAATTTCAAATGAAGAACTGGTTGTGTTGTCTGTATCCCCAAATACTTCATCTTGCATCCTTTATGATGCCAGTAGGTGGCACCTACTGTTTTGATCAACTGAAAAAGCCATTTAAAGCATTAGTAGTTAACCCAAAGTCTTCTCATACCTGCCAAGTATTACCAACCATAAGTATAAGATTTAGTGTATATGCTTGTGTTCCTGTGATCATCATTGTGTACAGGTTGGTCTGAATCCAAATGATTTTCGTCTTCAAAATGGTTAAATTCATCTTTGCAAGATAAATGATTCAGAGAGTCTTTCACTGTTACTATCTTTGCCAAGTGGTACAGTGAAGACAAGAAGTCCTTTCCTCCTACATGATCAGTGTGAGAGCATTTAAAAACATTAGTCGTGTTTGGCACTTTGGAATTTTTGGGTGGTGATGGTTTAGCTGGCTTCCCTCTCACTTAATCTGTTGTCTGTTTTCCATGAACCAATGTATATCATGGTGATGGATTTGCAGAAGAAGGTCATCAAATTACTTGTTTAAAGAGGTGATAGACATGTCACATTTAAATGTGTTCTGTATTTGCTTTTTGGTTTTTAAACAAGCGATGACTCTTTGGCAGTATTTTTAATGTCTTTTCACCATAAATTAGAACTTGAAAAACATCTTTGGAAGAGTAATAATTATTGTCTCAATTTAAATTTAAAGATGATAAATATTTTACCTCTATGTTTTGACCTCTGGAGTTTATTATCAAGGTGAAAGGCATGCCTCACTGTGAAAACAGTCTTCAAGCAGCAAAATCTATTTCTTGCTTATGTTGACAAACAGTACAAATGATTCATTTTGCATCCTTGGCATTTTTTTGCATCTTTGGCATTTTGTATGATCAAAATGCGAAATTACTCTAAAATGTGATTCTATCATGCGGTCTTCAAAGATAAAAACAAGTTTTAAAAAAAATAAAAGAACTTCCATATATAGACAGAAAATACTGATTTTTGCCTTTCCTCTGCAAAAGTAATAATAAATCCACAAGTCAATAATCTTTCCATGCTTCCTATGGTAGAACATTTTTGTTACCTCTTTAGTTTGCTTGCTTTGATTATAAAAATGAGCCACAGAGGACAAAGCCACTGGCAGTGGTAATGATATGACTTTTCCCTTTTCTACCCTTTCCTCAAATTTAAAAGGAAAAAAAAAAAAAAGTCAAATTCCCAAACACTTCCAGTCAGTGCTTCTGAAAATGAGTGGGTTATATAGTACCTGCATCAACATACATCATCTAAATGTTTCAGCTTAGACTTCATTAGTCTTGGATAAATATCTGCAGTAGAGTCATAGAATCATGAAATGGTTTGGGTTGGAAGGGACCTATTTCCTGTGCTGCCTGTAGGCCTAAGGTACTGGCCAACGATAGATATGTAGTTAAACAAGTGTTTGGTGCCTGTGAAGAATAATGGAATGATGCAGTTTTTATCAGACAGAGCCATTTGTCTGACTTCAGTAGTTTAATGCACATCTTTTAGTAACAATTTCAGATGTGTGTAGTGATTTATTTCATTTTATAGAACAGCTGAGCAAAAGAAAACTTCTTTCCCAAAACAGTGCAGGGCTGGAATAGTTAAATTTTAGTAAACTCAAACATGCAAATGAGAAAATGAATTCTTCAGTTCCTCTGCTGATGTTTGTTGATCATAAATACAGATTGAATTACAGTGTAATGACTGTATTTCTCTTTTCAGGACATAAGGGACGCTTTTATGTGACAGAATGGATGAACAGTCACAAGGCATGCAGGGGCCTACTGCTCCGCCATTTCAGCCACAGGTACTTTTTGGTTTTGTTATGTGTTTCTCTGTTTTTTTTTTTTTATTTAAACAGTTACTCAAGAGCGGATGTTATGACTTCTTAAAAAGAAAGATAAATTAGAAAACATTATTTCTTGTGGGGACAAAGAAGCTGTAAACAGATAGAATGTATTCTGGTGACCTTTAAATTAATTGAATATCAGTCTTCTATTTAATAGAAAATAATTACTTTTCATTTTTTCTTCCTACTGCTTCACCAGCTTTGAGGGGTTGGAGTGGGAGTAGGAAGCAAAGATGAAGGTAGTTGTTTTCCTGAGAAATGGTGAGCGGTTAAACATTATATGTTTTGAAATTGTATCAGAACTACCATACTTATTTCAGCCTGTTACCTTCAGCATTCTCATCTTATACTTCCTGATGCTGATATTATATGAATTAGTGTCATTACATGTTGAAACCAGGAAAGAGAAATTCCCAGTAGCTGCAATTCTGTTAGAAAGAAGGTGCATAAGGAATTTAGTCTGATAAGAGATAATATTGGGATACTGCTTTTTGACGTTTTTAGGAGATAATTCTTTGAATGGAGTGCAAGAGCCTGTAGGGGAATACCCTAGAAATATTTACAGTGGCAACCGTTCCAAAGGAAAACCTGGACAGTTCTTTACAAAGCTGGAACCTAAATTTTTTAATTTTCTTGTTAACAGCATAGGTGATAGGGCAGTTTGTGCCCTTTATTTAAAAAAAAAAAACAACTAAGGTGAATTCTAGTTTGTGAAACTTAATAAATTTACAGTAACCAGCTTTCCCTAGCTCCAGTGTTTTTACTATAGCATTGTGATAGCAAAAAAATCTGGATTTAATAGCATTTATACCAATACAAAACAGTTAAAATTTTAAGACAAATGTGTAGCTATGCATACAGATATTTTGAGAAAATACATTTGTAATTTTGAAACAAACAAAAAAATACTTAAAGTTCATATTTTGAATATCATAGAGGGTCCCCATTATTATTACAATTTTTTTTTTTCTTTCCTGACTAAAGAGAAAATAGGACACAGCTCATTTAAGGTTTCTGTATTTCTAGGAAACCTTCCTATGCTTTTCATTTGCTGACTACAAACAGGTTTCATATTTCCTCATCTATCTACTGAGTATTTGAATACTTGTTTCTGATTCACAGAATCAACTTTTTGAGGACTGGTTCAATTTTAGGAATATGACTTTAACCTACAAATTCAGTTTAGTATACTAGTATATACTAGTAAAATATGCTTCTAGTTTTACGGTTCTAAGTAATATGGCTCATCTACAGGTATCCAGTTTCCTCTGCGGTAAACTAAGGACAGCCTAAAAGCAATATTGCTGTAATCAACTAAACACTTTCTACAAAAGAAGAAAGTAATGTTTATTCTCAGCTTTGATTAACTGACAAGCATTTTCATAATCTGTCTCTCATTATTCTGTTTTTAAATCAATTACTGTGTAAACTGCACTAAATGTGATTTTTGGGATTTGATTTTTCTTAAGATGAAAGGTTTTGGGTTTGTGGATCTGAGCTGGACCTGCATCAGAATATTGACTGTTTTGCATTTCAAGGGATAAGGAGTGAAGGGGAGCAGGCATGCTGTGATAGTCATATTGCCAGAGTAATATTAAAATAGTCATTCAGTGACATTCTCGTCTCGTTAATCCAAATTGTTTTTCCTATGAGTCAGATATCTACTTTAATTCTTACGGATTTCTCTGCTAATGGATCATGTGTATGGTGAAAACTAGTAATGAAAAGAGGTTACTGTACTAATTGCTAATACATTTAGGAGAAGCAAGAACTAAAATTGAAAATACAGCAGGTTGTGAGCAAGAGGTGAGGTAATGATTTGTGAAGAATTGTGTGTCAGGTTTTGATAAATCTGGGAATATCTTCTAATTATCTAGGTCATTATATTGTATAAATATATGCCGATATTCATAGCAAATTAAATTACCCTAATCACTGAAAATGGCTGATGGAGGAGCGTGAGAATATTTAGCCAAACAATATAATGGCTTAGTCTCAATTAGTCTGGAAACACCATTTCACAAAATCACAGAATGGTTGAGGTTGGAAAGAAACTCTGGAGGTCATTATCCCTCCTGCTCAAGCAGGGTCTCCTAGAGCACGTTTTCCAGGACCACGTCCAGGCTGCTTTTGAATATCTCTAAGGAAGGAGACTCTACAACCTCCCTGGGCAACCTGTGCCAGTGCCCGGTCACCCTCACAGTGAAAAAGTGTTTCCTGAAGTTCAGACAAAACCTCCTGTGTGGTCTGTGACCATTGCTTCTTGTCCTGTGCGCACCACTGAAGAGAGCCTGGCTCTGTCTTCTTAACTCCATCTCCCTTCAGGTATTTGTACACATTGAACATCTCTCCTGAACCTTCTTTTCTCTAGGCTGAACATTCCCAGTGCTCTCAGCCTTGCCTCATATGAGACATGTGCCAGTGCCCTGATCATTAGTGGTCCTTTGCTGGACTCTCTGCACTATGCATATCCAGTATGGGCAGCCCAGAACTGGACACAGCACTCCAGCTGTGGCCTCACCAGCGCTGAGTAGGCGAGAAGGATCACCTCCCTTGATGTGCTGGTAACACTGTTCCTAATGCAGTCCAGGACACCATTAGCCTTCTTTGCCACAGGGGCACATTGCTGGCTCATGTTCAACTTGGTTTCCACCAGGATCCCCAGGATTTGGCTTGCACAGCTGTTTTCTAGCAGGTCAGTGCCCAGCATGTACTGGTGCATGGGGTTATTGCTGCCCAGGTACAGGACTCTGCTCTTCCCTGTGTTGAATGGCATGAGGTTCCTGGCAGCGCATTTCTCCACCCTGTTGAAGTCTGTCTGGATGTATCATGACCCTCTGGTGCATTGGCCATTCCTCTCAATTTTGTGTCATCAGCAAACTTGCTGAGGGTGTGTATTACCCTATCTTCCAGATCATTAATGAAGATGTTAAGCAGGATTGGACCCAGTATTGACCCCTGTGGTACACTGCTAGTTGCTGGCCTCCAACTAGACTTTGTGCCATTAGAAGTTCATTTTCTATTTGGAATTGTTATCTACAAAGTTAAAACGCTGTACTTCATTACATCACAAGGACATTTTGAAAGTGCGGATGTCTGAGTATTCACAGACCTCTCATATTGTGAAAAGGATTATCCAAGAAGGTAGGAGAATATGGAGAAGTAGTCTGATAGAGTAGACTTCAAATTCTAGAACTTTCTCAAGAGCAAAATGGGAGCTTTTTAGCATCTGAAGAGAGAAAAATGTGACTTTCTAACTAGACCTGATAAACCAAAGGCAGCATGTATCCCTTACTGTTTTTTTTTGGTTTGGGTTTGGTTTTTTTTTCCCCTTCCCCTAAGTTGAAGAACAATAGTTTATCAAGTCTCTTCTTATACAGAAGATGTTCCATATCTTTGCTCAGTATTGCTATTCTGCTTTTCGTTTTCTAATTTCCCTGCATTCCCCTCAAAGCAAGGGGTCAGCGCTCTCTGCAGCATTCAATGCGCACACAGTAGACTGAAGTAGTGAAACATTTTGTTGTCTGTTTCATTCAAATGTTTTTCCTAAAAATTTCTAACTTTCTTTTTGACGGTGACTGACCAACCAGTTTAACTCTTCAAGGGAGTTTTTCCATGGTATTTTGTAGATCTTTTTCCTGTGTGGTAATAGTTAATTTAAAAATCATGATTCTCTTTCTTGAGGGTTGTATTTCACATTATGTTTCTGATCGCTG